>NC_133373.1:7378339-7400574 GCF_049309525.1 Garra rufa | reverse complement strand
CAAAATGCTAAGAAAATATGTATTTATGTATGTTTTAATTACGTAACGTAAACAGTAAAATAACTAAAACAGAAAAATGAATTACTAAAAATTATAGCAGACATCTTATTAATAAAAATATGGAAAAATAAAAATAAATTCTTAATATTAATTCAAAAAGCATGTGATGTATTAAAATAAAGACATTTTATTTTTTTATTTGTACATAACTATGCACATGCACGTATTGCACAAATTTAATGGGGTGCTTCAAGTAAATATTTTATGTTAAAGGGGTTTGGCTGCATGATTTGAGGCATTATCCATATTTGGAGCCAAAACAAAAAGTACAGCATGGGTTATAGACCAGAAGTTTAATACTTGGGGTTTGGTTTTAGTTTAATCCCCAACCCAGTATGAGCAATAATATTAACAATATTTGTCTAACATGCATTACAGGCCTACAGCAGAGCTGTGCACGCCATGCCAATAACAGCTTGACCAAAGTTTCATCTACTTGACCTTAGTTTACTTTTGAGGAGAGTGGGCGGCCATCTCAACAGAACACAGACTTCTCTTTTGAGCTGCCAGGACTGCATTTATATTCAGTCCAGAGGAAGTATGTTGACTTTTAGATACCATTTACTAACAGCCAAACCACCTTCCAGCTAATGCCAGCAGGCCACGTCTTATGCCAGCAGATTTCTACCAAATGTTAAAACGGTCTTAAAATTAAATAAAAAAAAATGTCAGCTGTTATACTCACACGTGCAGCCCCCATCCCCCCTCTCCTGAACCAGGAAGAGGCTGAAATATCCCACCAGTTCATCAGGAAGGTCAAGCTTTGAGGCCACAGCCTGATAAAAGACATTAAAGCATCATTAATCTACACTGCGCTCATTATTATCCAACAAGAGATGACAGCAAACCAATTCACAAGATATGCATATGTATTCATAAGCAAATCATTAAACATAACCCTTGATAAATCGTCTCTGCGTGAATTAAGACAAGGAAATGTCCTTGCTACACAGCAATGCTTTTACTGGACAGATTTTCTCTCCAGAGAAAATGAACTTGGGTACATTTAAAGGGATGGTTCGGAGTAGAATTGACTTCATTGCTATGCACTCCGAAGCCCATCTAAATACCCCATCCGAAGTTTTTTTTTTACCTTAGTCGAACATTTATGGAGATATTAGAGTTTTTCGAATTGCTTGTTACAGGAGTGAATGGTACATGTGATGTATCTCGTAAATTGCACCACTAAACGTGCAAGTAATCTTACCAAACTTGTACAGTAGTGTAAATAGGTTATGTACTCACAAAACGCTGCAACAGAACATTTGTAAGTCCACCATGAGTGTTTTAAAAACACGTTTTAGCCGATCCCTACTAGTCTCAAAAACTACAAGTCGACGTCACTTCCCTGGTTTGAAAAAAGCACGTAAAAGTCCTCCTACTACATCTGTGTGCATGTCAACTTGTAGGAGGACTTTTACGTGCTTTTTTCAAACCAGGGAAGTGACGTCGACGTGTCGCCATTTGTAGTTTTTGAGACTAGTAGGGATTGGCTAAAACGTGTTTTTAAAACACTCATGGTGGACTTACAAATGTGCTGATGCAGCGTTTTGTGAGTACATAACCTATTTACACTACTGTAGAAGTTTGGTAAGATTACTTGCACGTTTAGTGGTGCAATTTACGAGATACATCACATGTACCATTCACTCCTGTAACAAGCAATTCGAAAAACTCTAATATCTCCATAAATGTTTGACTAAGGTAAAAAAAACTTCGGATGGGGTATTTACATGGGCTTCGGAGTGCATAGCAATGAAGTCAATTCTACTCCGAACCATCCCTTTAAACCGATGATGGTCTTATGTGTTTAACATTTCACTTTCATATTTTTGTAACTATACATTTTGTCATTCTTTATAATACAAGCTTTTCTTTTTGTACCCAAACTTTCAAAATGCTTTGGATGCTTTAACAGGAGTGTTGTCGTTTCGATGTTAAACATTACATCCGAGCAGATCCCATGATCAGGTTACACTTCACTACATTTATGCCTGTTTTATGTGTAACACTTGACTTTCTCACTTTCATCAGGTGCTAAAGGCCGCTTTGGGCCATCCGTGTGCTTTAATAGAACAGCAGAAAGCAGCACATGCTGCATATGGGTGCAGGGTGCATTTTAATGAGAGCTTGAATTGGCCATGAGCTCCTTAAAGCCCTTAAAACCCAGGCTCAAATATGTGTTTGCTGATTGGAGAGCAGGTCTAAGTAAAGAATCAGTGAAGAAACGCATGATCTGCTTTCTATTTTTAACACAGACTAAGTACAACACATATTGTGTGTGTTCATTTAATTTTCAAAAAGAAAAGGAAGTCTATAGTAAGAGTATCAATCAATTTAAATAATGATAAAGATTTATTACTTTTTTTTGACTTGTAGTTAATTTGAGTTGCCTTCTCAATGTATTATAGAAATAAAAATTACAGTAAAAACAGCAATTTTCTGAAATATGACTTGAAATAACTTTTCTACTTGAATATATTTAAAAATGTAATGTACTCCTGTGATGACAAAGCTAAACTGTCATCAGCCATTATTGCAGACTTTAACATCACACGATCCTTCAGAAGTCATTTTAATATGCTGATTTGCAGCTTAAAGGGATTTTGCTGCTCATCCTCACGTTGTTCCAAATCTGTAAGACCTTCGCTCACCTTTGGAATACAAATTACGATTTTTTTTAATTAAATCAGACAGCTTTTTGACCCTGCATAGACAACAACGCAACTACCAACTACAAATTGTTGAATAAATGTATTATTTTTGTTCTTTGTGCACAAAAAGTATTTTTGTAGCTTCATGACATTATGGTTGAACTATTTATGTAACAACTTACTAACTTTGCAGGGTCAGAAAGCTCTCGGATTTCATCATAAATATCTTAATTTGTGTTAAGACGATAAATTAATGTCTTATGGGTTTGGAAAGACATAAGGGTGAGTAATTAATGACAGAATTTTCATTTTTGGATGAACTATGTCTTTAAGAAACATTATTATCAATGCTGCAAAAAGTTGTGCTGCTTAATTGTTTTTGCAAAAACAATTTTTTTATATCAATTCAATAAAAAAATGTTACATTCTTAATTAAAAAAAAAAAAAAAAAAAAAAAAAAAACTGAGCCTAAGTGATTCTGAACAGTCGTGTATGTAAAAAAATTGACCCTGGACAGAGGCACATTTCAGTCCTCTTTACTCATCTCATTTGCAAAAATGAAAAAATTATAATTGAATAATGAAAACTTTAAATTCATAATTTTGTACTGACATTTATAATTAAAAAATTTATTTTTTTAATGATTTATACAATGTATATTTTTACATTTAATGTTAATTTTTAACCCCCCCCCCATTTTTTAACATAGATGTTAAAATGCAAATCCAAACGTAAATTGTTATAATTCATGAACGCTTTGGAATACAGACCTAAGGTTGAACTTTTTAAAGAAGACAATCAGCAGATCATTACAGAAATACTTTAAAATGTGAAAGTATCAAAAAGTTATAGAAGTTTAAAGTTAATGTAAAGAAAATGCACTGTACTAAATTATATTAAAAATATTTTGCTAAATATTTGTAAATGCAAAACTGCTATAAAATAAAAGCCTTTTGTCTAAAAAAGTTATGTTCCAAATTTGAAGTTGATATAAAAAAAAAAAAGTGAGGTTCCCCTGACATTTTATTTAGGGTGTTATACCACAAATAGCCACCAGGTGCCCTTGATTTTTTTAATGCATTTTTCTGTCACAAATACATACATTTCTGTCAATATTACTCCTTTCACAAAATATGGAATCCTGAGACTCAGACCATTCCAACGGTATGTATTTTGTCAAGATTATAAAAAGTTTTGATTGTAAAATACCAAAATACATTTTGTAATTTGATAATTGACACCACCCACTAAGGGGGAGGAGACCGCTAAAATATTTTAAAGCACCATTTGGTAACACAATGTCCGATCTCTAAATTTTGAGGTTTAAATAACCTAAAATTTCTGTTCGTTTTCTAAGTATTTATTATTTATTTTGAGTATTTAAGCTTTCAAATGATATATAATATATGATTATTACTAAAATATACTTAATTTGCTTGAGTGATTAAATGTTTTTCAAAGAAAATGTGCAATAATAACTTGAAATCACACAGATTGTGGCAAAACAATATTGGTTTGGTTTGTATCATAAGATAATACCTATTCGTTAGCAATAAAAGTAATCCAGTGTTAACTTTAAAGGCTAGGGATGTAACGGTATTGTAAATACCGTCGTACCGCAATAGCAAATTTTTTCGATACTACCGTGGTCGCATGACTCGATAAAACGATAGGTTTCTGATAGGATCTGAGAAAAGTTTGCTCAGGCGAATGGAGCGAACGGGAGGTAGCGGGAACTACATTTCCCATCAGCCCAGGCGTGGCCATCATCCTTTGCGGTCTGTTGTCGCTACAGACTGTAGCAGCAAGGAAAAGAGATGGAAATGGTCGAACCTACATGCTCTGTCTGCAGTGCGTATGCGTTACGTATTCTTTTCAGCACCCATGTTAACGGATTAGAGCGTTCACACTGCACGCGGTTGCTGTCCGGCAGTACGTCCTAGAAGCGGTGCCTTTGCAGCAGTGCAGCGATCGTTTCGGCACCGAATCTATTTTTTGCTGTGCTGTATGCGCTGAATTAATGTTACAGTGCATTGTTCGCTGTAAAAATGAACATGGATTGACACGGAAATGTACCATAAATGCATATAAATGAAGTCTACTGTGTTTCACAGTCAACACGTGGCTTTTTGGCTAGGTTTAAAATAAGGAAAGGTGCAGTTTTAAATAAACTAGGCAACATAATAGATGCACTTGTCCAGGTAGAAAAGTTCTTTAAAGGATTGTTTTTAATAAATATTTAATGAGAAAGAAAGGCATGAGAGCCTACTGAACTCCAAAAAATGCTTTTCTTACTTAGAATTTTGTCTTGTTTCCAGCGAAAATATCTAAAATTTCTTAAATCAAGAAGGATTTTCTAGACAAGTAAAAATTATTGTCTTGTTTTAGGTAAAAACAAGTCAAAATTAAGTGAGTTTTTATTTAAAACAAGCTAAATAATCTGCCAATGGGGTAAGAAAAAAAATCTTATTTCAAGCAGACAACTAGATTCAGACAACTCATTCAGCTAAACTGATTTGACTGTTTTTTACATGCTTTAATAATTTTTTGTTACTAAAATTGAAAAATTTAAGTTTCTGTTTCAAAGTTTACAGATAGATGGCTATTTTTTATGCCATTGATATGTTCAGTGTTCATGTAAACTGTTTAATAAACACTTCTGGCACTTTTTTCGAGTCTCTTCATTACTTTTGTTTTTCCTGTAAATGATTCAATAAATACCGTACCGTGAAGTTTTGATACCGTTACATCCCTATTAAAGGCACTAATAAACACAAATCCTTGTAAAATCAAAGAAAAGTGTGTATCTCATGTTTTTATGCATTTCTGGCCTTGGCCATATGAATTTGTTTATTGTTAGAAGACACGTCAGTAAACCATAGACATTACTATTCAAACGAACATAAAGGCAGAAACCTTGCAATGACAATAGGCTTTGAAAACATGAAGCAGATGTGTGCTTTGAAAACAGTTACAAAACACCATTCTAACCTCCAGAACATCTTCGGTCTGGTCAGATGTGAGGATGTTGACTTTGACCTTCTGGCCATTGGACAGGTAGATTTCCAGCTGCACCTCCTCAGTGGGGATCTGCTGGGTCTCCTGCAGAACAGCCAAAAAGTGAAGCTCTTTAAAAAGGTGTGGGGAAACACAATTGTGCTGAACTCTAATTGAACTTTTGATGCTTCCTGTCAGATTCAGCTGAGCTCAGAGCATTCTCATGAACACGCAGTACGGACGGCATTAAATCACACCCTTTCACACACTCTGAGCAGTTTTACTTCCTGTGTATTTCCAGCTCATACGGGGGATGCTTTCAATTTTTAATAAATGCAATGCTTTGAGCTGTGCGATGTACTGCATGTGCTTAGAGAAGTGAAGTGATTTGGGAATAAGTGTCAAAAGACGACACAAAACACCACACTGGTGAAAAAGTAGCGTCACTGCTCTTTCACGGTCCTATCTTTCGCTTTTTGCAAATTCATCTTTTTCCCCCTCTGCCTGCATGTTTCATCTCCCACTGAGGCAGAGGGTCTCAGAGCAGCAGCTGATCTTTATAGAGATTGGAAAATGAAAACGCAAGGCCAAGTCTAATCTCCTTTTCTGTTCCTGCAGACTGCTCTCTGATGGACAGCCGTGGGGACGGACGGGATCCGACTGAAAAATGGCAATATCTATGTGGGGTGGGGAACAAAATTCCTGAAGAATGAACGCAATCTATGTGATTCAGCCAACAAATGTAGTACAGGATGGTACTGGAATGTAATGTAAGGAAGTGAACAGAGGCGCACATTAACCGGTTCTTCACTCAACGCACATAAGCATATCTTAATGAGGAAATGAGATAAACCAGATCCTCTAATGTTTAACCCTTTTACTGGATGATGCAAAAAACGCTTTTCTTGTTTCTAGCCAAAATATTTAAAAATAAGAATTTTTTCTTAGAACAAGAAAAATAATCTGCCAATGGAGTAAACAAAATAACCTTATTTCTACCAGAAAACAAGATTATTTTGCTTACCCCAACTGGCAGATTATTTTTGTTTTAAGCAAAAACTTAATTTTGACTTTTTTTTTCTTCTAAAAACAAGACAATAATTTTGGAAACGACACAAAAAAAAACTAATAGAAAAGCTTTTTTTTTGTCAGATTCAAATGATGATGGTTTTATGACAGAGAACTGTGTTTAGATACATAAAGTTGAAGGCAAAAAAAGAAATTATGCAAATGTTGATTGCTAAAGGCAAATACAGAGATGGATGAGGGCGAAAAATGGCAAGGACATTTTTAAACATGGGAGAGGAAAAACCAACTAATGTTTCAGGAAATCCCTAAAAATGCTTTGGACAAGTGGACAAAAAGCATGCAGTGTCATGACAGTTATTAATATTATATTCTTTGATTATAGGATCTGGATTTGTAAACTTACAAGAAGTTCCTATATGTACACTACCAGTCAAAAGTTTTTGCACAGTAAGATTTTTAATGTTTTTTAAAGAAGTCTCTTCTGCTCACCAAGCCTGCATTTGTTTGATCCAAAGTACAGCCAAACAGTAAAATTTTGATTTTACAGATTTAAATATATTTTAAAAATAGAATTCCTACGATTTCAAAGCTGAATTTTTAGCAACATTACTCCAGTCTTTAGTGTCACATCATCCTTCTGAAAGCATTCTAATATTCTGATTTACTGCTCAAAAAAATTATTATTACGGTGAAGACAGCCGAGTAGAATTTTTTCAGGTTTCTTTGATGATTAGAAAGTGCTGAAGAACAGCATTTATCTGAAATAGAAATCTTGTAACATCATACATTTCTTTATCATCACTTTTGATAAATTTTTAAACAATCCTGCTAAATAAAAGTATTCATTTCTATAATTTCTTTCACAAAAAAAAAAAAGAAAAAAAAAAATACTGACTCCAAGCTTTTGAATGCTATATTGTATAATGTTACACAATATTTCATTTCAGATAAACGCTGATCTTTGGATCTTTCATCAAAGTAGTACTGTAAATATTGATGATAATGATAATAATAATAATTCATAAAAATGTGTCTTGAACAGCAAATCAGCATATTAGAATGATTTCTGAAGGATCATGTGACACTAAAGACTGGAGTAATGATTCTAAAAATTTAACTTTGATCACAGGAATAAATTACATTTTAAAATATATTCAAACAGAAAACAGTTATTCTAAATAGTAAAAATATTTCACAATATTATTGCTTTTTCTGTATCTTGGATCAAATAAATGCAGGCTTAGTAATCAAAAGATAACTATTTAAAAAACAAATCATACTGTTCAAAAACTTTTGACTGGTATTATATGTTTACAATAGTTCAAATAGCACTATAGATTTCCAATTATGATAATTAATTATTGAATTATTAAACATTTTTGTAATTTAAAATGATATAGAAGTCATACCTGTTGAGCTTTTCTCAAAAAGCTGTTGAACATCTCACTGGATCCCAGAATGGGGTCTTGACGCACTGCAGGAGAAAATAAAGTTTTCATTAAAAATATTAAAACTTGTAACTTGCCAAACTATGGCAAAGTAGTCAAGCTACTTTGTTTTTGATAATCCAAGCTAATAATAATAGAATTAATAGAATAATATTGCAATAAACTGAAGCTACTTAATAGGGGCAGTTACTTGTATCACATTATCATATCATATAATATAATATATAATGGATAAAAATAAACATTTAACTAAGCATAAACATTACTATTCAAAAGTTTGGAGATTTTGAAAGAAAGTGATGCTTTTATTCTGCAAGGATGCATCAAATTGATCAAAAGTGACAAACATTAAAACATTTATATTTCAAATAATTATTGTTATAACTTTTTTTTTTGAATAATTAGGTAAAAAATGTATACAGTTTCCACAAAAATATTTAGTAGCACAACTGTTTTCAACATTGACAATAAGAACTGTTTTTTTGAGCAGTAAATCAGCATATTAGATTGATTTATGAAGAATTATGTGACACTAAAGACTGGAGTGACAGTCCTTTAAAAGGTTCAAGGTACAAATTTCCTCTGGGAAAGTTTGTAGAATGATTGTCAGAATATTTTTGTGTATCTTAATGCAACTTTCTTATTCCTGTAAACCTCAGTGTTTTAAAAATAATTTGTCAAAATCATGTAAAACACAAACTAAACTGGTATACAATGCAGCCTTTTCTCTAAAAATACCACCATGCCTCCCTGACTAATAATAACCTCAGTTTTACATAAAAAAAAAACACCTGCCGGCAAACAGACCAACATAAACTATAATGTTTATTTTTACTTCCAATATAGCGCACAAGTAAACAACCACAAGACATTTGTACAAACTAACAAAATATTCTCTCTGAACAGCTTGTGTGTTTGTGTCGGTTAATTTTCCATAACCATGTTTCTCAATGATGTAACTGAGGGGAGCCCCAGCCAAGAGCAGCTCCAGACTGTGAGCAAATAAGCTCAACAAGGCTTAGCTTGTTCGATGGAAAGTGCCAGTGCTGGAATGGATTAGAGCAAACGGCTCTTGGTGCTGCCAGCACTGCTGATTTCCTTTTGTGTGGAGAAAACCTCACCCATAACCTGTTAAACTACACGCATGGCAAAATCCTCAACGCTATACAACACTGGTGGTCAATATCAAAAGGATAGTTCACCCAAAAATGAAAACTGTGTCGTGAATTACTCACCCTCATGTCGTTCCAAACCCGTAAGACCTTTGTTCGTCTTCAGAAAACACATTTTAATTAACTTTTAATGAAATCTGATAGCTTTCTGACTCTGCATAGACAGCAAAGCAACTGACACATTCGATGCCCAGAAAGGTAGTAAGGACATTGTTAAAATAGTCCATGTTCAACCATGTGTTTTGAAGCTACAAGATTTTTTTGCGCAAAGAAACAAAAATAATGACTTTACACAACGATTTCTTCTCTTCCATGTCAGTCTTTGACGCGTTCATGAGAGTAGCACAACGCATCCGTGTGGTGTTGCTGACGCAGGACCCGGCGTCCTGTCGTATTTTCTCACTATCTTAAAGGAGAAGTTCACTTCAGAGCAAATATTTACTCACCCCCTTTAATCCAAGATGTTAATGTCTTTCTTTCTTCAGTCGTAAAGAAATTATGTTTTGTGAGATAAACATTTCAGGATTTCTCTCCATATAGTAGACTTCAGTGATGCCCATAAACTTGAAAATTGCATTTCAATGCAGCTTCAAAGGGCTCTAAACGATCGCAGCCAAAGAAGAAGGGTCTTATCAAGTGTCAATTTATATACTTTTTTTTAACCTCAAATGCTCGACTTGTCTTGCTCTGCATTCAAAGTCGTCCTGCATCGCTGTTTTACCTTTTTTGTAAAGGGGTTTGATGTTCTTTGCATGTTCACTTTGTAAACACTGGGTCAGTACTTCTGCAGCAATGTAGGGCGATTTTTTTCCATTTCAAAATTCCATACTTTTCCAAACTCAAATTTCCAAACCTCTCAGTAGATTTTGAGACAATATTTAACATATATAGTTCATAGAGCATTATTTTCAACATTATATTAGGTATATAAAACAGTATATATATATATATATATATATAAATAAAAGACCTTTACATGCACACAAGAAACTTATTTGTGCCCTTAAGAAAATGTGACCCTGGACCACAAAACCAGTCTTAAGTCGCTGGGGTATATTTGTAGCAATAGCCAAAAATACATTGTATGGGTCAAAATTTTTGATTTTTGTTTTATGCCAAAAATTATTAAGAAATTAAGTAAAGTTCATGTTCCATGAAGATTTTTTGTAAAATTCCTACTGTAAATATATCAAAATGTAATTTTTGATTTGTAATATGCATTGTTAAGAACCTAATTTGGACAACTTTATAGGTGATTTTCTCAGTATTTTTGATTTTTTTGCATCCTCAGATTCCAGATATTCAAATAGATGTATCTTGGCCAAATATTGTCCTATCCTAACAAACCATACATCAATAGAAAGCTTATTTATTGAGCTTTCATATGATGTATAAATCTCAGTTTTGTCAAATTTAACCTTATGACTGGTTTTGTGGTCCAGGGTCACAAATATTGAAATGCGCATGGGAATTTTTTGCATGCTCAACGCATTACAACTTCTAGTTTCATATAACCCATTTCCTTTGTGCATCTCATCTCAGTATGAACAAAACAAAAGCATGGATGCACATGAATTAACTAAATGTGCTCAAAATTTGGCTTTTCTTATGGTACTACCTTTAATATTAAGGCCTAAGAGCAATACACATCCTCTGTGGCACCACAGGTCAGAAACCATGACACGAAATGGGCAAATGGCATAAAATTATTAAAAAAAAGTGTTTAAAATTGGTCTTTCATTAGGGCAGTATGCCGTATTTCAAGGCCTTAGGTCTCTTTAACGTATAGTCTATGGCAGCCAAGAAACCACATCACAAAATGGGCTGATGGCATAATAAGTGACTCAGTTCTCATTGTCCTATTTGCTAAGTTTAATGGTTTCTCGTGCACACATAAAAGTCTGTATATTTTTTATTTTTACAAAGATCCTTGAGGCTATGTAATATGGTGCTAAGAATATAATCTGCATTTTGCATAATGAAAAAGTACACCTTGAATTCATTCAGTCGTATTTTGACTTCGACTTCTTGCACAATAAATTTACTTTAAATAAATTCTTAATTTTCTATTATAAAGAAACTAAATGGGGGCAAAAGTCTGGAAACACAAATACTTTTCCATACTCTGCTTTCTTTTTTTCAAATACTTAAATCAAATTCCATACTTTTCCAAACCATGCAGGAACCCTTAGGAGAAAACAAGATGGGAGTTTTTCCCTAACTGTGTCCACACAGAGCTAGACAAGACGAGCATTTGAGGTTAAAGTGTAAATAAATTGACAATTTTTTTTTTTTAGAAACAGATTGTTTGGCTAGATTTTAGAGCCCTTTGAAGCTGCATTGAAACTGCATATTGGAAGTTCAAACTCGCGGGCACCATAGAAGTCCACTATATGGAGAAAAATCCTGAAATGTTTTCCTCAAAAAACTATTTCTTTACGACTGAAGAAAGAAAGACATGAACATCTTGGATGACAAGGGGGTGAGTAAATTATCTGTACATTTTTATTTTGGAAGTGAACTTCTTTTTTAATAATGCCTTTACTACCTTTCTGGGCCTTGAATGTGTCAGTTGCATTGCTGTCTATGCAGGGTCAGACAGCTCTCGGATTTCCTACAAAATGAAGGTCTTACGGGTTTGGAACGACAAACTGTGTCTCAAACTGAGCACTTTTTTTCATGACGATAACGAGACGATGACGAGATAAAAATGGCTCGTTGATGACTAAAACATGACGAGACGTGTGTGAGTTTTCGTTGGCGAGACGAGAATAGACGAAAATGTTAGTGGGTGGTCCGTCAGACGTTTAAAATGCACAACATTTCTGCTTATTGTGCATGCCAATTAAAACCTAAGAAGTATCTGCCGCTATGGCAAGCCGTTTTAGCATTAAATACTCTTTGCCATACTAGTAGGCTATGGCAAGCTGTTTTAGCATTCTATCCTTGTTTGGTTACGCTCACCACCTGGCGTGCAGCGCACAACGTGCTCAACATGTCACATTGTTGTCACTCAGACAGACAGACAGACGATTAACCATGATGGCGGCAGTTTGCACATTATTTCAAATATGTGACCCTGGACCACAAAACCAGTCTTAAGTCGCTGGGGTATATTTGTAGCAATAGCCAAAAATACATTGTATGGGTCAAAATTATTGATTTTTCTTTTATGTCAAAAATCATTAGGAAATTAAGTAAAGATCATGTTACATTAAGATTTTTTGTAAAATTCCTACTGTAAACCTATCAAAATGTAATTTTTGATTAGTAATTTGCATTGTTAAGAACTTAATTTGGACAACTTTAAAGGTGATTTTCTCAGTATTTTGATTTTTTTGCACCCTTAGATTCCAGATTTCAAATAGATGTATCTCGGCCAAATATTGTCCTATCCTAACAAACCATACATCAATAGAAAGCTTATTTATTGAGCTTTCATACGATGTATACATCTCAGTTTTGTAAAATTTAACCTTATGACTGGTTTTGTGGTCCAGGGTCACATATATGTCTTATGTCTAAAACCATTCCTTCATTATTGTAATTATTGGTGAAAATAGTCCATCCGGAAGCTCACATTGTGTTGAACTATAGATCTGCTATTTTCACAACTTATAAGTGACACTACCCAACAGCAAAATACTTACTGACCTACATTAATTTGTTAAAAGACTACTTTCCCCCCTTTTTTTGACTAAAACTAGACTAAAACCTTTATGACTTTTCGTCGACTAAAATGTGACTAAAACTAATAAGCATTTTAGTCCAAAAGACTAAGACTAAATCTAAGATGGTTGTCAAAAACAACACTGAAACTGAGAACTTTTTAGGTAAAAGATGATGCTTCTCACCAGCTTGCATGTATTTCTCTAGCTGTTCTCTCCTCTGATCGACTTCAGCCGGTGTGAGGGTGAAGATCTTCTTTGGTGGAAAAGCCGGCACCACGTTATTTCCATACTCTTTTTTTATCTGAAAGGACACAGGGAGAGAAGTTCGTTTTAAATTGATGAGGTCCAATTCTGAAAACACAGTGTTTGGTTATTCAGAGTGGACAATATTAAACTGACCACTGCTTGCCCTTGGCCGCTGTGCACTGCTCTGTCGTACACGCTGACTGCGGGTCTCTCGGGCACCAAGCTAATAAATCTGTTTACACTTCACAGCATCTACTAAAATTATGCCTGCTGTTGCTCCATCTGTGTTATTGGGATTTATTCAACAGCACAATAGGGAAATCACATGGAAATATATACAGCAGTGTTGCTATTGTTAACTAAAAATAAAACTAATTTTGAAACTAGACAGTTTATAAGATTTTGATTACTTAAAGGCCTGTTTTAAGGGTTAACTGCAAGCCTCACACCATGACAGCCTCTCCGGATTGCATCATATGACCACGTATGATCTGCCTAGGCCCTCAACGCCCTGTTACCTAGCAACAGTGGCTGTGAAACAACACAACATCCTCTTAATGGTGAGATCACTGAAGTTCTCTCTCATTCATGAGGAAACTTAGTGTCTGTGAAATTGGTAGGTGTTAGAACGGTAATAGGCAGATCCTTTTATTAAATCAATGCGTCACTTTCGGTGGGTGACCACTCAAAATATTTCCCAAGATTGTGACTTATTCGTACCGGTGAATATGATCACAGCTTCACCACTTGACTATTCAGACGAAGTAAATCTATATTTCAAAGGCGCACTTTGTGATTTTAATCCAAATCAAAAAAGTCGGTGTTTTTCTCACACTTCATCTTCAGCAAATATGATTAAGCAAATTACAGATGTTATTTGGCTAACTGCAGTGGCTAAAAACTAGAGAGAGCCTGATCATGTCCAAAACAGTACAAAATAGTTAATAACTATAATTAAAATATATTAAATAAAATCACTCCTCTAAGAAAGTGGCTCTCCATCCAAGTGTTGAATAAAATAATAGATTTGCACAAAACCAATACACCATTATATCTACTGTAATTTTGTTCTAATTATGTTTCACTTCCTCAATTTTAGGTATCAGTTTCAAAACACGTTTCACAATCTCAGCATCCACAGCACTAACTGACTATTAAGTGGCTGATTTTATAGCCACTGGTTCGTAACTAATTGTTAAATACTGTGTTTTGTAACAAACAGCTATTTCGAAGCCATGCTTCACATATTTTAAAAATACCAGTGCAATACTAATTTCTGAAAGGAAGGTTGTGACAAAAATGTATGTTTACCTGTTCATGGAGGCCCAGGAGCTGGCTGTAACGTACTCGACAATGCAAGACACCATTCACATGGATATTGTAAGCCTGAAAAAAGGAACAACATTATAAAAATAAACACTCAATAATGAATCAGTAAGATTTTTTTTGTTTTTGAGTCACTTATGCTTACTAAGGCTGCATTTATTTGATTAAAAATACAGTAAAAAATGGCAAATTCAAAATTACAATTCAAAATGGCTGGTTTCCACCACTGGATAAAAAATAAAAAAGGTAACTGCGACTATTTCATCTCACAATTCTGACTTTTTTCCCCTAGCAATTTCAAGTCTACATCTCACAATTCTGACCTTTTTCTCAAAACTGTGAGGAATAAATGCACAATTGCAAGTTATAAAGTCAGAATTGCTAGATATAAACTAAAAATTGTGTGATATAAACTCACAATTGCGAGAATTAAAGTCAGAATTCATATTTGTGACATTGTATCTCACAATTCTGACTTTTTTCTTAGAATTGAGAGATATAAACTCACAATTGTGATTTATAAAGTCCAAAAAGACTTTATCTCCTATCTTTATTTAGAGTTTATCTCACAATTTGTACTTAATTGCGATTTTATATCACAAAATTCTGAGTTCATTTCTCAGAATTGCAAGTTTATCTTACAATTTTGACTTTATAGCTCACTATTGTGAGTTTATATCATGCAATTCTGACTCTATTACTCACGAATGCGAGTTTATATCATGCAGTTGCGACTATTTCTCAGAATTGCGAGTTTGTATCACATAATTCTGACTTTATAACTCACAATTGTGTTAATATCTCACAATTCTGAGAAAAAAAGTCAGAATTGCAAGTTTGTGTCATGCAATTCTGAGAAAAACAGTCACAATTGTGAAACAACTCACAATAACTTTTTTTACATTTAAATTTTATTCAGTAGTGGAAACAGGCTTCCACAGGTTTCCACTTTAAAACAATTTAAAATATAATGTATTATTCCTGTGATGACAAAGCTGAATTTTATATAATCATTTCTCATATATATTATTATCAACATCGAAAACAGTTGTGTTGCTTAATATTTTTGTGGAAACGGTGATTTTGATTAATTCTTTGGTTAATAGAAAGTTCAAAAGGAGCAGCAATTATTTTAAATATTTTTTTGTGTCTTAAATGGTAGTGCACATAAAATATCCAAAATAAACACTCATATATATATATATATATATATATATATATTAGGGCTGGGACACGATTAATCGCGATCAATCGCATCCAAAATAGAAGTTTATGTTAACATACTAAATGTGTGTTTACTGTGTATATTTATTATGTATATATAAATACACACACAAACATGTATATTAAAGAAAACTGAAAATAAAAATTAAATTAAAATAAATAAAATATTTATAATTCTATATATAATCTAAATTAAATACAAATATAACTATCCACACATATAAGTATTTTTTAAAGGCTATACATGTATGTGTGTGTATTTATATATACATAATAAATATACACAGTAAACACACATTTAGTATGTTAACATAAACTTTTATTTTGGATGCGATTAATCGCGATTAATCGTGTCCCAGCCCTAATATATATATATATTCTGATATAGATATAGTAATCTGTTAAAATAGTGTAATTTATGAAAATGTTAATTACAAGAGGGGTTAAATCTGAATACTTCTATTTACTAATTCTTATGACTTTGAAATGTTAAATGTAAATGCAAATTAAGAAAAGTAATGGAAATGGAAATCATTATTTTTTTCACCACAAATACAAAATAATTACATGGGGACAAGCTAGCATTTTTAAACTAAAACACATTTTGACACTAAAATCAAAGACTATGTGTCAATTGTGCACAGTGGCTTCGTAATTGAGAAAGTTATATATGAAAACAGCTTTTGAATAGTTGTGTCTTGCTATTATTTTAGCCATACCACAAAAAACAAGAAGTTTCTAAAGTGGTTATCCCTTACTGAGCCTGTAAAACCAAGGCCATTCAGTTCATCTTCTCCCCAAAAGCTTTCCAGCTGTTGCTGATATTGCATCCATGCCAATAAATACAACCAGGAAAGCACAATAATCATATTTTGATTTCGACTTCTTGCCACCATTTTTTGTTAAAAGGAAAGTAAGTTAGCTGTTTAAGTGTTGAGGGACACATTTTGCACTATTGTCCGACTTCCTGATTTGTTGTTGTTTTGACTACTCATCATAGTGCACGTATTTAGGTGTTGAAAAGCGTAAGAGATACTGGACTATTACATAAAAGACAGAAAACAAGCATAGTGTCAACTAGACACAAATCAAAGCATGTCTTAGTATTACTCAGACTTTGATTTCAGAATGGAAAACCAATTATGAAGGTCGCCTTTTCAAAAACACTGGGTGAATACAGGAAAAACATTTCTTAGGGCATTCTTGTGGATCGTGTGGCCTTTAAAATCTGCAGTCAAACAGAGCGGTTCTGACCCAAAAATGTTTTACTTTGTTAGACTGTAATAGGAATGGTCTCAACAGACCTCACTGAATTTACATGCATTCATCCTTATTAAAAAGACTTCTGCAAATATGTATGGCATGCAATGACCCAATTATTGGCGGCACGGCACAAGCACCGCTACACAGTTAATACATGCGAGTCATTAAAGATATCAAAGCTAGAACAAGTCTATTGACAGAGGTAGGATGAAACGGCCATGCCTTTACTTGTTGTCAAATTAAACAAAAAGGAAGAATGAGTAGGCAAGTCTTCAGGAAATACAATACTTTTTGCCCTTGTGTTTGAACAGGAAGTATGGCATTTAAATTGCAGCCCCCTCATTTTTGTGGCTCTTCTACAATGTATGCATATTTGCTGATATGAACAGCATATTCGCAACTCCCTGTCGAAAATAGAGTAAGACAAATATAGAATAAGACAACATTATGCTTTAGATGTCTGGAGAAAACTGCTTCTGGTTGTGAGTGAATGCAGACAAAAAGCAAGTTTAAGTTGATTTCCGAAAATTCTGGAAAATCAGGATCAGTGTTATTGTTTACTTAAAAATATTTCAAATATTTGAACATTGCATTAAAATTATATCTACAGTCAAACCAAAAATTCAGACACCAGATATAATTTTTGATAGTTTTATTTTTTACTAGTGGTTGCAGGACACTATAGTTCATTTATGTAAGTGAGGATAGCATAATAAAGTAAAGTGTGAACTATTACTCCCAAAACTTCTTCATAAAGTTGACTACCAGCAAAGATTTGAGATTTGTTTTGTTACATACCTTTCTATCAAAGTTATCCAACATTGTCAAGATAAATTTATTCTAACACAGTTTAACTCTTGAGGTCTTGTCATTCCAAACTATAGAGAATAAATAGTGTTAACATGAGAAATTTTGAAGGTTTCTGAATCAATTTTGGTTTGACTATATGTATACAACATATTAAATTTAGCTTTAAAAAAAAAAAAAAATTAGAATTTAAATAAATAATTTATATATATACACACACTACCGGTCAAAAAGATGTATTTGTGATTTTTTTTTCAAAATTGTGAAACCTTTTATGTTTTAGGATTATTTGATGAATAGAAATGTCAAAAGAACAGCATTTGGTAGAAAGAAATATCTTTTGCAACATTATTTTGAATTAAACTTTTAAATGTTAGTGTATCATGGTTCCCACAAAAATATGAAGCAGCACAACTGATTTCAACATTAATAATAATAAGAAAGCAGTTATTTAAAAAAAAATATTGAATCAAAAATACTGTAAAATTTTAGAAATATTATTACAATTTAAAATGACTATTTTCAATTTGAATATATTGTAAAATACAATTTATTTCTGTGATGCAAAGCTGAATTTTTAACATTATTACTCCAGTCTTCAGTTGCGCTGCTTCATATTTTTGTCAAAACGTTTTATATTTCAGTATTATTTGATGAACAGAAATTTTAAAAGAACAGCATATTTAGATAGAAACATGATAAATGTCCTTAATGTCATTTTTGATCAATTTAATGCATTTTTTCGAACCCAAACTTCTGAATGTTAATGTATAATGGTTTCCACAAATATATGAAGCAGCAAAACCGATTTCAACATTAATAATAAGAAAACAGCTATTATAAATAATATTTCACTGTTTTTACTGTATTTTTAAATAAATGCAGCCTTGCTAAGCAGAAGAGGCATTCAAAAACAGAACAAAAATCTTTCCGATCCCCCTCTTGACCAGTAAAAACCTGTTAATGCAAAACCTGTTTTAAATTTGGCAAAACAACGAAAGTGAAACAAAAATAAAAAACGCAGTAAAAAGTGAGTGATTCATACATCAGACCAACTATCTCAGTGGCCTTGAAAGATTTATCGTTTTGAGATCTGTGATGGAGAAAGTCTCTCTGAATCACAGTCACAGATGGACACAAACAATGTCTGCAGTCAGTCTGTTAGGAATGATTCAATATCTTCACGTCAGTGCACGAAAACCTTTGAAACCTCTGGAGGTGTTTTAAGAGTGCTGAGAGCATCCATGTGCACAGTGGAGCTCATAAATAATCTCAGGCCTTGTTCAAATCATTTAGTGGCTAAGGAGAGTCAACACCACAGGCCGCACATCTGCACTACATCTGCAGACACCTACGAGAGAGGATTCAGGCAAAATATGCTTTGTAATGAACCCACAGTTCAGTGCAATACAGATGAGTCCTCCTGCAGGAGCCGAAACTGAAGCTGTCTGTTATTGATAGGCTCGCTGTTTCACAGACAAATGAAGTGTCATGTCTTCATAGTGAGCCAGCTATGTTTCCAGTTATGCTGGATAACTGTTATGCTGAAAGAAATGGCAATCTTGCACTGCATATGGCTGAGGGAGAGATGCCAGAAGAACTGAGACATTGCAAATCCAATTCACACAACAACAACTCTAGACGATGCTAGCTGGAGTGTCTGTGAACATCCATTAGCAAAGCTTCCTGATTTCTTTTTTTGTCACTCAATACGTGCTACATGTTTTTTAAGAAATATTAGCCATACTCTTACAATAGATGTATGAATATCTACACTATATTCATATTTAACAGCTGGGATTTAGTTTTTTAGATTTAATTTGTTCACTAAGTTGGGTTTTAGTTTTTTTGAATCCATTCATTACAAAAATGCATTCAACTTTGTTTACTGAATCGTTAGCCTTATCCTGCCAGTGTAATGAGTGAATCATTGAATCACTCACTCAACCAATTCATTTATAAAACCAAGTATTTTAAGATTAAAAGTAGTCTTGTTATGCGTTTTTTAAATCTTAAAATACACTACAGTTTGTGAAATATTACTACAATTTCAAAAGCCATACTCTTCAAAAAAAGTACTCATATTTACTCCATATTCATATTTAGCAGCTGGGTCTAATTTTTTGAATCTGTTCACTGCAAAGATTTATTAAACTTTGTTTACTGAATCGTTAGCCTTTTCCTGCCAGTGTAATAATGAGTGAATCATTGAATCACTCACACAGCTAATTTGTTTATAAAAACAGAGTATTTCAAGATTAAAATGAGTTTTGATATGCTTTATTAAAAGCTAAAAAATACAGTACAGTTTTTGAAATATTATTGCAATTTAATTCACTTTTAGTAGTTGGGTTTTAGTTTTTTTTTAATCCATTCATTACAAAAATGTATTCAACTTTGTTTACTGAATCGTTAGCCTTATCCTGCCAGTGTAATAAGTGAATCATTGAATCACTCACTCAACCAATTTGTTTATAAACATAAGTACTTCACGATTAAAATAAGTATTGTTATGCTTTATTAAAATCTGTGTTTCTGCAAATCTATACTAGGAGACTCCTACTTAAGAGAGTTTTAGTATTAAAAACATTTCCACTCAGATGAAAACATGGTAGATCTATAAATTTCCTCCATTTTGTCAACTGAACTGTGAAAGACAACAGCCTAAATTAAGTAAATAAAATTACATCTATATATCATTTTAAATGAATTCTGTATCAGTCATTTTAATATAACGTTATTTATAATTCTTCCGCCTCTTTCTCTTCTTGTTGTGAAGGAGACTGACTCATATCACGATCTGAATGAACGGACATGTTCCCTCACATTCCGTCAGTCAGCAAAAGATTCGTTCACTAAAAGAAAAGATTCGTTTACAATAACTATTCACAGCACTGCTAATGTAAAAGCTAGACGCATCGCTTATTTGACCTCCACTACACTTACCACATATGTCGATCCATTTTCATCGGAGCGGACCTCCGTCTCGGGGATGGAGAAATGCATTTTCTGCTGTAGAACTACAAGTCCTTGACCAAGTTGAAAATGCTGTTAAAAGCGAGAGTGTTCACGGAAAGCCCTCGGTGTTGGTTTGCTGTCATGCAGGGACCAAACTGAATGACGGCGAGCTACACTCGCTCTGATTCCCTGTGTGGTCCTATCCAGTCCAGAGCTGAATTACGCTAGAAAAGTTCTTTTATGCGACGTGGGTTATTTTAAAACTTTCTTAGTGTTCAGGGCTGAACTTTTCCAATAAACATCTAAGCAGCAGCCATGTTGCAACTGGAGGTAATTCCACGTTCATTGTCGGCTATTTATCCCCAAATCTGTCTTCTCACTTCCTCACGCACTGTACAAGAATGTCGAAATCGACTCTGCCAAACACACAAGTGTCGTCGCAAGGCCCACGGTCCAATTAACTTTCAGATTACTCCACGTAAACGTAAAGGTGCTCCGCGGTTGTCTACAGCCCCCGTTTCTACCTACATTGGTACATACGAACGAGTGTGGAGAGGAAACAAATGAAGAAACTGTTTGTCGCAGCATGCATTTCGAGATACCGCTACTGTGCTCCAACTTGTTAGGGCGTTAAGAAGAACACACATCAGTCTGCATTGTAGCGAAACCTTCCAGCGCTATAGATGAAGCCGCTCTGCTGTAATGTATTCAATATGTATCTGCTCTCCCGAAGCATTGCAACAGTCTGGATCAAACCATTCTTCTAGAGCGGGGGGGAGGTATTGCGTAAAAATGTTCATTCGAGATCCTTTGGCAGGAACAAGTCGCAAGCGTAGTTTGTAGGAAACAATCTCTCTATAATCTCATGAATGTAAATGTTTAAACTTTAATAAGTTTAACATTTAAATGAGTTCAAAAAGACTGTGATACAAGCAAAACATGAGGTTAAACTGCATTAAAAGGGTATTTAAATATTAACTAAATCATAGTTCTCAAGACAGCAGGTTAAACCATCTTGTGATTTGAGGTATTTAAATGTGTTTTTTTCTCTCTCAAAAAATGGTTACTGGAAGGAGGTGCTTAATGTTCAGCAAGTGTTTACTTAAGGTCAATATGTATATATATATGTGTATATATATGTATATATATATATATATATATATATATATATATATATATATATATATATATATATATATATAATGTGTGTGTGTGTGTGTGTGTGTGTGTGTGTGTGTACGGTGTATATTTATTATCTTTATATAAAAAACACGTGCATGAATATATTTATATATATAAAAATGTTTTCATATTTTAGATACATTTCTATATATTATAAATTATATGAATATAAATATATACATGCATATACACAGAATT
>NC_133373.1:7336420-7377839 GCF_049309525.1 Garra rufa | reverse complement strand
GGTTTTCACGAATGGGGCCGCGGCCCTTGAGCGTCACATGATCACCGAGTCACGTGACTTTGTTTTTGGCGAAAATGACAGCTAGCGTTACAGCATCTACTGTGTTTTTATGTTCGGTTTTTATTGTTTTATTCCTTGTAAATGTCGACAGTCAGGACACTGACACACAGGTGAGACTATTAGCTATGTCAAAGTAATTCAGTCGATTGTAAGTTATCACAGTAATTCACAAAACGACTGTAATGAAATAACACTAACATGCTGCAGTAGATAAGGTACACTGTTGTCATCTGTCATGGCTGGTGTAAAATAAAGCTAAACAAAAAAGTGCATGTTGTTTTATAATATTTTTTAAAGCTTTCACCTTTGTTTTTGTTAGTTATGTAAAATGTGTCAAGGGACTGTACGACAAGACAGTCCTGTCTGGGATTTCTGCTTAACAAAAGGCCATATTAGGGGACGCTGCTGCTTTGGAAATATTACCAGCAATGTAGACACTATTATAGGGTAGGAAACTTTTTCTAGCATTCCACATATTTCAAATTATGACATTTATTTCCTATGTAAAGTTATAAATCTAACTGTGCTGTACTGTTTTAGGTTGGACTTGGCAAACTGCTCTATTAGTCATGTAGAGCACCTGTACAATTCATCCACAGCATTCATAATGTACGTACCAGAGGAGGTTTTATCATTATAAACTGTGCATGTCTATTTTTTAGCATTAAGAATATCTATTACAGTTGAGGACAAAAGTTTACATCCCCTTTCAGAATCTGCTAAATGTTTTTTTGTTGTTGTTTTTTACCAAGAGGGATCATACAAATTACAAAATGCATGTTATTGTTTATTTAGTACTGATCTGAATAAGATATTTCACATAAAAGATGTTTACAGTTTACATAAAGCCCACAAGAAAAAATAATAGTTAAAATTATAAAAATGACCCCATTCAAAAGTTTACATCCCCTTGATTCTTAATACTGTGTTGTTACCTGAATGATCCACAGCTGTGTGTTTTGTTTATATATATATCAATTATTACAGAAGGTTCAAATGCTTACAGATGCTCCAGAAGAATGAAAAAAAAATGCATTAAGAGAATTTGAAGATCAGGGTAAATTTAAGTAATTTAGTCTTTTGGGAAACATGTAACGCATCTTCTGTTGCCTTTGAGCATTTGAACCTTCTGTAATAGTTGCATTTGAGTCCCTCAGTTGTTCTCAGTGCGAAAAGATGGATCTCAAAATCGTACATTCATTGTTGGAAACGGTTCAAATACACAAAAATTCTAGAAAGCCAAAGATTTGTGGCAGTTTAACTGTTCAGGACAAACAAGGGACTCATGAACAACTATCACTAAACAAAAATAAAGCGGTGGATCATTCAGGCAACAGCACAGTATTAAGAATCAAGGGCATGTAAACTTTTGAACAGGGTAATTTTTATAAATTCAACTATTATTTTCTCTTGTGGACTATATGTAAACAAATTTTATGTGAAATGTCTTATTCAGGTCAGTACTAAATAAACAATAACGTGGTTTTTGTATGATCCCTCTTATTTTAAATGATAAACATTTAGCATATTCTGAAAGGGGGATGTAAACTTTTGACCTCAATCTATATCTATCATTTTATATTCTCACAGAGATCTCTCCAACAACCCGATCTCCAATCTGAGCGATTTCATATTTCAAGGTTTCAATCATCTTACCCAACTGTAAGTTTTCAACTGGGGTCCATCAAATCTTTCATTTAAATCTAAACTAAAGTAAGTTGACTTGACAAATCTTTACCTAGTTTACTACCCTTAAAACTGGAGTGTCCAGGGGGCAATTCATCATGGGAGAAGGTTAAAGTCAAAAACAATGCCAGAATCTGTGAAGGACAGAAAAATATTTGCAATCAGACGGCACAGATGCGTAAGTAATCAATAAACCGGCATCTCAGTCTTCAAAATGTAAAAATTAATGCATTTTAATATGGCTTGTCTCTCCAGCCGGGGATTGCCCTGAAAACTCATTCTGCAGCCCATATGGACCAGGGTTCTTTGAGTGTAGCTGTCTGCAAAATTTCCATGGATATAAATGCATGAGACAGGTGAGACCTCTGCTAAATCATCCCAAACAGATTAGCGATTACTCCTTTATTGCACATGTTTATTATTCCTTGACAATTGCAGGGCGAGTTTCCTATAGCAAAGGTGCTTGGGATACTAACCGGATCAACAGTTGTGGTTTCATCTTTACTCTGGTTCACACAAAGACGAAAAGCCAAGAACACTTGAGTTTTAAAGAAAACTGACTATTGCATGAAGCTGACAATGCATCAAGCTCATACACTGGACCTGGATGGTTAACCATCTGCAGAAGATTGGATTTCTTGTTTTTTTAAACTAGAACAGGTTTGCATGACATTTTTTTTTTTTAAATGTAAGTTTGTACAGGTTGTGTTTAATGTTTCATTTTGTTTTGAGCCTCAAGATCCTTAAATGTTTTTATTTATACATTTTATGAATGCTTTCCTGAATACTGACACATTTTCACAGCCTTGACAAGGCTGGTCTGTAAAGGGAAAACTGACCGTAGACTGACCTCGCAGATTCTGTTTGGAGGGCAGCCACATTTTCTGACAGATGTTTTGACTCTAAACAAGTCAAAGTGAAGCACTGAGATATTTTAGCAGTGATTATTAAGGACAAATATGTTATGTTGCTCTAAGACAAAAATGATCTTTATTTTGAAAGATAAAGCGTTTACTTAATCGCAGTGTTTTTGGTGTAAAAAATGGCAATTCATTTTGCAAGGCATGGGGAAATGGATGTCGTAGGACTGTTGTTACTTGTGAAAATGTAGATTGTTACTGCCACATCCTGCTGTTTACAGATGGCACATGTTATAACCTAACTGATAAACTCTATGCTTTTTTGGCAGTGCGAAAATTTGTAAAAGGGAATCTGTTTTATCTGCTTATATGAGATATGTGACCTGAGACCAAAAAAAACAGTCTTAAATAGCACGGGTATATTTGTAGCAATAGCCAACAACACAGTGTATAGGTGAAAATTATCACTTTTTCATTTATGCCAAAAATCATTAGGATATTAAGATCATGTTCCATGAAGATATTTAGTAAATTTTCCACCATAAATATATCAAAATTTAATTTCTGATTAGTAATATGCATTGCAAAGAACTTCATTTGGACAACTTTAAAGGCAATTTTCTCAATATTCAGATTTTTTCCCACCCACAGTTTGCAGTTTTTCAGATTTTGTCCAATCCTAAAAAAAAAAAACGATGAAAAGCTTGTTTAGTTGAAATCTCAATATTTAAATTGACCCTCTTGACTGGTTTTGTGGTACAGGGTCACATATATAGACAGACACAGTGTTAGTAGAATACTAATATACATAAATGACATTATGCTAAATTTTGTCAATGTAGTATTGTGGTAGGGAATTCATGTACCTTAGCAGCATGGTACCTAAAATAAAGATTTGACACAATATCACACAATCAGCCAACAAGTTTTTTTTTTTAATCTAAACCATTTATTTTTTCTGTAGCTTTTCCAAGGTTTTGATAACATAAACAAAACCCCTTATGCAACATATTTAGCTTTTGCATGATCTTACACAAATTTGCACCATGTTCTTTTTCCCTTTTTCACATCTATCAAAGGACTTCGGCAACAGGAACTATCCAAAAAGGATGAGAGATGTTTATTACGTTTATGTCAATGCACTGTCCACCATAATAGACCAAAAACTGAAAGTTCACATGCTTTACAGACACTTTCTTGAACTTTGTGGATGTGACACAAGAACGAATAGCTATTTGACATTCTTGATCTTGTGTGTACTAAGTACTAATTTGAGATTTTTCCAAAGAAAATCTCATTATAGGTGGACTGATCCTGGACTGTGTCATTTTTTAGAAACTTGATTTGGACCAGTTAAAAAGATCCCATTTTTTTTATTTGAAAAGATCCCAGGTTTTATTTGAAAACGTGTTCCTTTTCATAGATATGTTTATTTTGTGCCAGAAGCCCCATGTGCACAGACTCAAGAGGGAAGCAGAACCGTGTTTGTCTGCTCTTTACTGATCTACGTTCTTGACTCGCAGTACCACAGGCACAGAGGTGCAGGGGATCATGCCCAAGTCAGTGATCACAAGGTCCACAAAGTCTGGTGGCGTCACGTCGTACACCAAGTTCAGAAGCCCCAGAGATTTAACAGTCTGCCAGCTCTCTAGGTGGGTTTTCCCATTTCTGGTCACAATCAGGTCATCAGGGTCATCTGTGTATAAAAAAAAAAAAGGTGATTTTTTTTTTGTGTGTGTGTGTGTGTGTGAATACCTACAGTCAAGCCTGAAATTATTCATACCCCTGCCAAATTCTGACTTACTTTTATTCAACCAGCAAGTTTCTTTTTTTATTAGAAATGACACATACGTCTCCCAGACGATAGTAAGACGATGTACAAGAGGCATCATTGTGGAAAAAAATATTACTCATCTTTTATTTACATTTGAACAAAAAGTGGCATGTCCAAAATTATTCATACCCTTCTCAATAATCAACAGAAAAGCCTTTATTGGCTATTACAGCAATCAAACGCTTCCTATAAATGCTGACTAGCTTTTTGCATGTCTCCACTGGTATTTTTGTCTATTCATCTTTAACGACGAGCTCCAACTCATTCAGGTTGGAGGGTGTCCTTGCCATCACCCTGATCTTTACCTCCCTCCAAAGATTCGCAATTGTATTTAAGTCAGGACTCTGGCTGGGCCACTGCAAAATGTTAATGTTTTTGTCTGCTAACCATTTCTTCACCATTTTTGCTGTGTGTTTTGGGTTGTTTTGCTGAAATGTCCACTGGTGCCCAAGTTTCTCTGCAGACTGTCTGAAGTTGTTGAGAATTTTGATGTATTGTTCCTTTTTCATGGTGCCGTTTACTGTGATTAGTTTCCCTGGTCCACCGGCTGAAAAACACCCCCAAAACATTAGGTTCCCATCACAATGTCTGACAGTGGGGATGGTGTTCTTAGGGTCGAAGGCTTCTCCTTTTTTACGCCAAATAAAGGCTACATCGTTGTGGCCAAACAATTCAATTTTTGTTTCATCTGACCATAAAACAGAAGACCAGAAGTCTTCTTTGTCCAGATGAGAATTTGCAAAGGCCAAGTGGGATTTTGTGTGCCTTATCTGGAGAAGTGGTGTCCTCCTCCTGATTTGTGAGCAGCCACAATGCACAGCAGCAGGTCCTCCTTTGTCTTAGCCATGACTGTCCACAAACCAACAGCAGAGAGCTTCTGTTTTTCACCTGTTGAGTTGATTAAAACAGCTGTTCCCAATGAATCAGGGTAATTAGGATGCTTTAGAACAGCTTGGACTATTTGGAATGGTATAGAACTTTGGATTTTCCCATAGACTGTGACAATTTGCAAAGGGTATGAATAATTTTAGACATGCCACTTTTTGTTCAAATGTAAAAAAAAAAAAAAAGCAGAGTAATTTTTTTTTACCACAATGATGCCTATTTTCTTTTGGGAGAAGCTGGTGTCATTTCCGGTCAAAACAAATCTTGCTGGTTAAATAGTAACTTTAAGTCAGAATTTTCCAGGGGTATGAATAATTTCAGGCTCGACTGTATATATGCTACTTATGACAGCAATTTACAAATCAAGCAGCAAAACAAGTTTTGTACAGCAAAAAAAAATACCTCGACGAATATAAAACCAGAAGCCAGACCCATAACATTTACAAATGGCCGCACCTGTTCTTATGTAGAAATAAGGTGGATAAAATAAAATACTAGTAACATCACAGCGTTACCTAATTCATTGGATACAAAAGAGTCCGTCTGCACTCGTTCACAGAACTTGTAGGTCTCACAGCAGACCAGCACTGGTACATTGTAGGCCTTTGCTACCAGGGCAATTTGGGAAGTTCCCACACGTGACATCACATATCCATTAGCAAGCAGTGCATGGGCACCGAGAAATACCTTGGATACCTGGAAATAAGAGTGCAGAGTCCAAGTTCTGTTTCAGCATTTATAATAACAATGTTTTTTAATTACATCATAAAGGCCAGTTAACTTAAGAGCAATCACACAACTGTTCAAAGGTTGTTGTTTTTTTTAAGGAAACAAATATATTTATTTAACATCTGGGTCATTCCGTGTCAACTCAACCAGAGGTCTCCGGCTCAAATTTTTGATTTTGCTAATATTTATTCTGAAGAAAAATAGACATGTATAGTGATGAAAGCCAAAATGGCAATTTTCACCTTCGATTCAAAGTCAAGTTACAGGGGGTTAAAAATGACTTCAGAAAGATGGCAGCATCATTATCTTATTTTTACACAGAGGTTGGTAGTTCTATTAGTAAAATCTGTTTACTTTAGCAATCTTAGTTGCATTATGTGCCAGTGGTGACCACTCAAAAATAGAGAAACAGCACTTTTCAACTTTTTCTCCAAAGTTTGCATGCCTGTAACTCAAGCAGTATTAAAGATGTTTTAATGCCCTTTAAGATTTTGGGTCTTAACAAACCTTTAGTTTTTCATTTTTATTTTTAATGCCCTATGAGATTCGGTTCCAGAGATATTGAAATTTTATTATGGCTCCAGGAGTAAAATGTTAAAATGTACACATTTTCAGTGGTCAAAAACCAAATGTGGGTCTGTTCGAAAAAAATATAATACTTCTTTTGTTTTAAAGAAGAATGTCAGAGGAACAAATAATATTAAAACTAGAGATGTATCTTGTTTTATTTCTGTCAAGACAACAGTATTGAACATACCAGTCTGAACACCATAAATATTCTTTTTCCAATGTTTGTGTGCCTATAACTCAAGAAGTATTAAAGCTATCACAATATGGTTTTAGATTCTAGTTCTTCATGAACTTCTCTTTTGAAAAGGGTATTCAAATATCTTTAATACTTCTTGAGTTACAAGCATGCAAACTTTGGAGAAAAAGTTGAAAAGTGCTAAGGATAATGTGACACTGGAGTAACAACTTCTGAAAATTCAGCTTTGCCATCACAGGAATAAATCACATTTTGAATTTACATTAAAAACAAAAAATATTTTGAAATTTGTAATATTATTCCACAATATAGCTGTTTTACTGTATTTTCGACCAAATGAACACAGCCTTGGTGAGCAGAAGAGACTTCAAGAACACAGAAAAAATTACTGATTTCAAGCTTTTGAACAGTAATGCCTACTATACTTTGTTTAACCCAACAATAGCTGCAGTGCCATATAATCATTTGCAGTAACATTGTAATTGCTTTCTAAGAGTGTCCTTAATGGATAAGCTCACTCTCCTAAATAAAAAAATTCCAGATAATTTACTCACCCCCATGTCATCCAAGATGACTTTTTCTTCAGTCGAAAAGAAATTAAGGTTTTTGAAGAAAAACTCTAAGGATTTTTCTCTATATAGTGGACTTCAATGTCGATCAACAGGTTGAAGGTCTAAATTGCAGTTTCAAAGCAGCTTCAAAAGGCTTTTCCTGTGTACTCCGGTTCAAAAAACCTCCGGTGAAAAACTCCAACTTCAAAATCGTCTAACGTTGTTTTAGCTTTATTGCAAAGGGCGTTTGACTTTGTTTGCACGTTCTCTCTTTGTAAACACTGGATCGGTACTTCCACCTACGTCACGTATGACCTTTCCAACGTGACTGCGTAATGCGTGAAGAAAGTAAATAATTTCGCTAGATATGACCCTTATTCCTTGGCTAGGATTGTGTAGAGTCCTTTGAAGCTGCTCTGAAACAGCAATTTGGACCTTCAATCCATTGACCCCCATTGAAGTCCACTATATGGAGAAAAATCCTGGAATGTTTTCCTCAAAAAGCTTTATTTTTGAGTGAAGAAATAAAGGCATGAACATCTGGGATGACATGGGAGTGAGGAAATTGTCAAGAAACAATCAATCTGGTAATCAGACTGATAAAACCGAGCAGTTATCTTTGTCGACTCTTTGTTCTACTGGCACCACTTCAGTTGCTACTGTGTATTGTTGAAAATGAAAGTACCTAACCATAATTAAGCTGTATTTTTAGCTACTGCTGATGTCACATGCATAATCAATCCTTTGAAGGTACATGCACTTTGGTAAGAAATCAACTCACCTCGCAATGAGCTAAAAATAAAATGTGCTTGCAAAAAGCTTTACTGAAAAGAATGACTCACTTCAGGTAGAATGTAGGACAAGGCAGATATGAGCACGTAAGTACATCGGATGCCCTTCTTCACCAGACGCCTCAGCGCCTCTCTGCCCTCCAATCTGGGCCGGCTGTCCACGACTATGACTCTGAACTTCCTCTGCTTTTCAAAAGCTTCGCACAGAATGTGGTTGACAAGCGAAGAGCTGGAAAAAACAAGCAAGAAATGCACTTCTGAATATATTAATCTAAACTATTACAGGATTACGTCTATTCAATTAAAAATCTTACCAGCCGTAAACAAGAATGACATCTCCATCACTTATCTTCTCAATAGCGTACTTAGAAATGGCTTCAGAAGCCAAAACGATCTTCTCGTTTATGTAATTATCAATACACTTCTGCAGTGTCCTTTTCGCCTGTTGAGAAAACATTTCTTTTAGAAATTCGAAGAAATAAATGTCTAAACTAGTGACTCTGAACTCACTCTTACCTCCTCTTCTTTGCATTGACTAGATATGTTTGAAATTTCCTTCTTGATGTACTTGATGGCATTGCCCATGCTGGCTGAAAGAGGCCGACACTGGCTGAGAAAACTGCAGGCGTGAAGAGAATTTGCAGCGTTTGTTAAACATCTGTTTCTATGTAAGAACTGAGTTCAAATAAAACACATCTACATCTGAGCTCATGCTATATCAGTTTTCACAGGGAAGAACGTGAACCTGATATAGGGCGACAGCTTGTTCACAAGGTCCCTTGACAACTCCTCATTTGGAGGTGTGCTGTAGTCTTGAATAACCTATACAAAATGATTTAAACGTTAATTAAATCCAAAATTGAGAACTTCAGAGCATTTAATAGGTTTTATTGTGTATTACCTGTTTAAAGGCATGTAGTAGGGCCACAGAGCGAGCATTGGATCCTGCTATAATGCCCTGAGAGTACTGGAGGCCCAACCGAACAATGGATGGGTGAATAACTGTGGCAGGGATGCTACAAAATAAACCATATCAAATAAGTCAGCTTTATTAGACAACTTTAACCAACTTTATTACATATATATATTAGTGGTATGGGGTGGTGTTCTTAAATGAGGAGGCAAAGTGCTTAAACGATTAGTTCACTTTCAAAACAACAATTCACAGATAATTTACTCACCGCTTTGTCATCCAAGATGTTTGTCTTTTTTTCTTCAGTCATCAAGAAATTATGTTTTTTGAGGTAAACATGTCTGGAAATTTCTCCAAATAATGGACTTAACTGGTGCTCCAAAACGTGAACCTCCAAAATGCATTTAAATGCGGCTTCAAAGGGCTGTAAATGATCCCAGATGACGAAGAAGGGTCTTGTCTACCGAAACGATCGGTCATTTTCGCAGAAAAATATATTTTATAGACCTTTTAAGCACTGAAACTCTAGCACTTGGGCTGTGCTGCGCATTCGCAAATGTTACGTACTATGCAATAGTATGTAATACGACGTCAAAGCGACGTATGCGGAACTACAGACCCAGTGTTTACAAAGCGAACTTGCAAAGACAAACGTTCTTTACCAACAAGGTACAACTTAAAGTACAACAATGTCGGTTGATTTTGAAGCTTGAGGAGAACATGAGATGGAGTTTTTCTGCCGTTACCTACCTTTTTGAGCCGGAATACACAGGCGTGATTACGTAGATTACGAGTCGCGAATGCGCATTACAGCCCTAGTGCTAGACGAGTTTCAATGCTTAAAAGGTATATTAAAAATATTTTTCTGAGAAAATGACCGATCGTTTCGGTAGACGAGACCCTTCTTCATCAGCTGGGATCATTTACAGCCCTTTGAAGCCGCATTTAAACTGCATTTTGGAGGTTCAAATATCAAAACACCATTTAAGTCCATATGGAGAAATTTCCAGAAATGTTTCTCAAAAAAACTATTTCTTGACGACTGAAGAAAAAAAGACAAACATCTTGGATGACAAGGGGGTGAGTACATTATCAGTGAATTGTTGTTCTGAAAGTAAACTAATCCTTTAAAGTTTTTTTTTTTTTTTTTGATCAAATGTAAATTTATGTTCCAGTCACATTTTCTTGGTTAAATAAACATTACTAAATTATTAAACCTAATTATATTCTATTTATTAAAGCCAAGCGTGAATCATTTCAAGTTAGTGTTTTTGAGCATTTTACATTTATTCCTAAATAATAACTCAAGGCAGTAACATTACATTTTATTTGTGAACTGTTCAGCTATTCTTTAATAGTTAAATAAATTCACCAACTTAGTCACAAAAAAAAAATTTAATCTAAAAAGTCATGCCAATCATGTTTTCATAACATTTTAAGTCTTATTGTGATGTAACAAAGTGGTTATTATGAACTGAGTGTTGTTTACTTGCTTAATTAATTTAGTGTTCTTATTAGTGGCATTATATTGTTCATTTAGACTGATTCCCGAACACACTGAACACAAGAGGCAGGACTTCTTGCATGAACCAATCACAGCCAAACATAACCAGTCTTATCCAATCATAACACGAAGGAGGCACTGCCTCCTTTAATGTGACTTTCCCCCATTAATTCTGAATTACCCCCCACCAAACTCACGGCACGCTTTAGGCCGTCTGTTAAAAGTCAATGGGCAAAAACAGACAAGACTCCGGCTGTAACTTTACCTGCCGGTGTCACTGTTGGACAATGTTTTCTTTAGAAAAACGAGTGATTTCTACAGTTTTTAATGTTATATACTTTTATTTCGCAATGATGCATTAAATTGATCCCCAACTTTTGAAGAGTAATGTATTATTAATAAATAAATAAATAAAAGAGATTTCCCCTTATATGTGAACCTGGACCACAAAACCAGTCAAAAGGGTCACTGTTTTTTTTAAATGAGATTTATACATCATCTGAAAGCTGAATAAATAAGCTTTCCATTCATGTATGGTTTCTTAGGTCAATATTTGGCCGAGATATAGCTATTTGAAAATCTGGATTCAAAATACTAAGAAAACTGCCTTTAAAGTTGTCCAAATGAAGTTCTTAGTAATGCATATTACTAATCAAAAATTAAGTTTTGACATATTTACGGTAGGAAATTTACAAAATATCTTCATGGAACATGACTTTTACTTAATATCCTAATGATTTTTAGTATAAAAGAAAAATCGATAATTTTGACCCATACAATGTATTGTTGGCTATTGCTACAAAGATACCCATATTACTTACGGCTGGTTTTGTGGTCACATATAACCCCTTTTAAGACAAAATTATATCTAATGTAGTGTAGAAGATACAATGTTCACAGTACCTGATTTGCTGGGTGGGAGGGTGTTTTCGGCTGTACTGGTGTAGATGTGAGAACAGGCTGACCTTGTAGCCATAATCTGACCTCAAAGGAACCTAAGAGAAGAGAGCGAACAACAGCATTGGAAGTGAATATTTTGTTCCCTCAAGGACAAAGGCAGTGGAGGTCACATCCTCCCTCCTCAGGTCAAGAGCTGAGGCTGCAACAGAACAGTGTGCATGAAGACACACATGACACAAATGAAAAAGGACTCCACAGTAGACTTTGAAAGCTATGCTAGTGTCATAGATCTACACCTAATAAACACATAGGACATCTAGCTCATCACGAACACAATGAAATTATAAAAATCACAACGAAATCACCTCCAGCAGACATTAAAGCCGAGAAGAGTCAATAACTTTCACCAAGAATTAAAAAAAAAAAACACATTACACAGAGAAAGAGTTCAACAATACACTGCACACAAAAGTGTGGAGCCAGACCTTGACTCCAGTTATATTTAAACCGCATCCCTGCCCTGACTTCTGTAAGACATGGAAGCACCTGAGTTAAAAACCCTGCAAAATGGATCTCAGAAAACAACTGGATGAATCCATCATCTGTCACTGGACAGCAATCAAACAAGAGGCGAGGCATGACAGCATTGATTCGTCTCACCTGCTGTCTCTCAAGTTTTTTGGCCAACTTCTTCAATGCAGCAGGGTCGTCCACCTGAACGTGCTCGGGTAACCTTTTCAGTACTAACAGGAAATAGTAAAAAAATAAATAAAAACAAGGCATTTTTTTCATTTGAATTAGGAGAAATTTTTAAAAGAAATAACCTTTTATGAAGCAGTGAATTACCTGGCTGAAGCTCATTGGGGGTAGCTTTAGGCTTGCTGGAGGCAGATTGCTGCCCTCCTTCTTTCTTGCCCTGTTTTGATGCCCGTTCTGAGTCTTGCCGTGCTCGGCGCTCTGCTCGCAGCTCTGCTTTGCTCTTTGCAGACTTCTCTGCAGCCGCAGGAGATTCAGCTGCAGGTGTATTTACAGGCAGAGGAGCTGCTAATGAAATCAAAGGGTCAAATAATTAAAAGGCACCCAAAAAACATGACTTACAGACTTACGGTTGTGTTTACACTAGGCAGGTTTGGTTCGATTAAAATAAACTCTCTTTGATGCGCACCGAACAAGCAAACCATTTGCTTCCAAACTAACTCTGATGCGGTTTGACTGAAACAATATTTTCTTAACATACCTGGTTCCTCTTGTTACAGGGGGTCAGAACTTAATTTATGTGTGCAACGGAGAAATTCCAGCTTCCGTTCTGACCTAATTACACATTTTATTAGCTCTTTGTGAGCTATCAGCTAGTAAAAATACCACCTTATGTACACACTTACAATACACACATTTAGCGCAGCAAATAGCTTTTTATTTTTGGGGGTTTGCACCGAATTAAAAAATTTTGGCCGAAGCCGAACAAAATTACACACTGGGCCGAAGGCCGATTACCGAACACAGATTTTCCCCTATGTATTTTGCCAATTTTTTCACCATTGCATAAATAGCCAATATTTACTTTTTATAGTTTTGTCTTACTGTTCAAAGAAAAAAATCATTACAAAACAACAATTTAAAAATATTTATTTAACACTGAACATTTTTAAAGGTCCCATATTGTCAAAATCGAAATTTCCTGGCTTTTTTCATGATAACTGAGGTCTAGGGGCTATGTAACTACCATATGAGTTTCAAAACAGTCAATCTACAGTAAACTGCACACAGCCTGCTTAAAGTAGCTGTTCATTTTCATGAGCCGCTGTGACTTCCGCAAAGATGTGACGTCCGATCTACTCAGTCACCGCCTTCAGTCACCAACCACCGTCCCACCCTCCTTTTGTCAAACCCAGACAATATCGTGTCCATAACATTGCTAAGCAACAACAGCACGAAAACAAGTGGAGAAAACCCTGTTCAGTCGATAGATGTCGAAACTACATCATTGCACAGGCTTCAGAACAACATGAATATAAGAGACCAGTGGCACGTCAACTTCAGCCTCTTTCACACAGCCATTCCGGAAAATACACGGATAATGTGTCCCATGATTTGTTCCGGAATTGTTTAATTTGGTTCATTCACAGTTGTTTTCCGGAATCTGTGCGTGCTTTACACACAACCCATAAAGACATGTGACATTGGCCTGGCTGTGCGTCACTCAAAAAACAACAGGCCAATCAGAAGAAAGGCTCATGAATATTAATTAGATGGGCCAAAATCGACCTGTTTTTGACAGAGCTCCTAAAAAAGGAGCTGTAAAAATATATTGAGATGGATTTTGGCACTTATACCGCAAATATATATTCTTAAGGACATCAACAACTAAAATAAACCTCCAGAAATGTGTACAATATTTGACCTTTAACATTCTAGTAGACATTATAGCCTACCAACAAAGCACAATTTAACTTAAAATTAATAAGTTAGCAAAATAATATTATTTGGGCATTTTTAAGAACCACCTTCTTGAATCAGGCATGTGTTTTTAATGTACAAATAAATGTAGCCTTGCGGAGCAAAGGAGAATGCAATAATAAATGTATTATTAGAGCTGTTGTAATGATTGTTAGAATTACTTTTGTCTTACTTATTTAATTTTATTTTACAGAACAACAGTAAAATTACAATACTAACATTTATAAAGGTTGACTTTAATTTTGGTGGAAACCCGCAAGAAGACCTTAGTACTACTTTTTGCTGACAGCAGCAGATTTATGAATGATTCTCATCATGCAGATTTCCCTCGCGCTTTGGACTTTGAACCCTGGCTAACAAGCTCATGCAGCGCTGTCACAATAAATACAATTTGTGCATGTATTAAACAACATAATGTTCTGAAGATTTTTACTAAAGGTTTAAGGCCATTTTGTGATTTCAGTCATCATACAGTAAACAGCAACAACCAGCCCTTCCTCTTCTCATGGAAGACATGCGATGTGATACTAAACAGTCTCGTGCTGTCGGTGCTTGCAATGATTTTGCGTCTTTCTCGGACAGTTTTAAATGCTTCCACACTGCCGACATGTTTGTTACATTAGTGCCTGCCTCTTTTGATTGCTTCATGTCGTTTTTCTATATAATTTATTCTGCCTTTTCACCAATTCACAGAAAGAGCTTTTTTTGCTATTTTCACCGAATAATTTTGGTCGCCGCACATTTGGTGCATTCTTTGCCGATCCCACTCCCCTCTCTCTCCACCAAATGCTTTCCTGTCTGTTCTCCACTGTCATGTCTAAGTAAAGGCATAAAAAAGCCCCAAAATATAACTGAAAAAAAAAAAAAAAAAAATGACAGTGTGAACACTAAGCAAACCGGAACTAAATGTATGATTTTATGGTCTGGATCAACAGAACCAAGAGTAGCAAACTACAAGAGTAATGCACATGCTAAAAGATTATTAAAAGACTCAGAAGCCGAGAAATAAAAATAAAGGCAGTCAAGCAAAGACCGAAGACAGACACGAAAGAGAAAACACTGTTAAATGTGTCATTTTGTTGTCTTTGCGCACAGAATGTATTCTTGTAGCTTTAGAAATATATGGTTTAATCACTGATGTCACATTGACTGTTTTATAGATGTTTTTACTACCTTTCTGGGCCTTAAATGTGTTGCTCTCTATGCAGAGTAAGGAAGGATTTTATGAAAAATATCTTAATTTGCGTTCTGAAGATGAACAAAGGTCTTACGGGTTTGGAACGACATGAGTAATTAAAGGCAGAATTTGTATTTTCGGGTGACTTCAATATTAATGCAGTCTCAATCAGAAAGCAAAATTATCCCAATTTAAAATTGTAATAAAAACGTAATTAGTTTTAAACAACTTTAGATGCAGAAAAATTATTTTGAAGCACTACCTTTATGTGCTGGGCTCTGTGTGGCAGGTTTTGACGGAGCTGGTACAGATGCCTTTTCTTTCTCTTTCTCCTTTTCTTTCTCTGGAGGACCCTTGTCATCTTTTTTATTCTTTTTATGCTGCTTCTTCTCTTTCCTAAGACGCTGCTTTTCTTCTTTGGTCAGTTCCTTACCTTCATTCTAAACATAAAAAGAGGGGAATCACAGTTTGCATGATTTTAAACAACCCGGTGTCACTGTAAATGATCAGGCTGTCTTTTTAAAACTTAGTCTGCATTTTGGGCAACTAGGCACCTTCTGTGTCTGCTGAAAATGTGGATATGATGCTGAAAATGCTGTCCAGGTAGGCAGCTCAATAGGTTTTGATACAGTCATTGTGTTTGTGGTATTTCATAAATTGAAAAACACACAAAAACACATTTTGTAAATTAAAATACAATTAATTAAATATGAATATTGTGAAACGAACTCGAACAAACTAAAGACTTGACCTACCTTTGCTCGTGCAATGTCTTGCAACTTCCCATCTTCATCTGTGACACACGTAAACAGGTTTAAAACATATCCAAAGCTAAAACTGCTCTTCATTTGCGAAAACACTCGTGGTACAAGATACTAATTAATTGAGAAGTCAGTATGAGTTTGAATTAATAATGTCTGTGATGAAAGAAATCCTCTTGACACTGACTTTGCAGTGTTATTTCATCATGCTGGCTGACTCGATCACTATCAATGTAAAAAACGTTGCACAGAATTTCAGTTCGTCTTGCAAACACATTCAGTTACACATTCAAACTAAATGGAACATCACAATCGTGTATATGCAGTTCATATTTAATATGTGTTCAAAATAACAAAAACTGCATGATGTAATTTCCACTATGCATATGTCAATATGCATGTGTCATGGCAGAGTGGCGATCAGCGGCGTAACCAGCAGCAACACGAACTCTCTGTTAAGGACTATAAACGACTGCTAACGTACTTGTTTAATTCAGTAACAGCACATGTTACAAAAAAGTTTCAGTGTGTATATTTTACCTGTGGCATGGTTGATGCTGTCAGCCTGTTTCCCATCTGAGTCCGCCATGTTTCATTTCTTCGTGAGTTCGTGCTGGTAAACTGATGTGAAAAACAGTCGGGATGAATTACGCCGCCCTCTAGCGATTGAAAGGAGTTTGCTGACTTTTCGTTGTTTTAATGTTTAATTTATTAACCTATGTGTCTAATTATTCGCTTATTTGTACAAGTGAAAAAGTATAAGATACATGCGTGACAATTAAATAACGAGCACAGTAACGTTACTTGTTAGCATAGTTTGAGATGGAGTTTGGCATTACACCGCGTCCCATGATAAAAACTTCCAGTCCCTTATTTTATAAAATAGATGAAACATAAAGTCGATTGTAACAACAACAACGTTCTCGTCGTATTGAAGAAAAAAAACATTAAAAAAACGAAAAGGTTGTTGTCAGAAGTGGGATTCGAACCCACGCCTCCAGAGGAGACTGCGACCTGAACGCAGCGCCTTAGACCGCTCGGCCATCCTGACATGTTGTACGCAATTACGTCATCACCTTATATAGTAATAACAACGTTATAACGTCGTTTTTAGATATTTTGTCGTTGTTAGTAATGTTTTAAGCCATAAAATATTGTTGCTTGTGACTCATGATTGAGTTATACTATTAAGGATGTCATGTCAAATTACTTTAATACTTTATCAAATTAGTTATCAGTAACAGTGTTGTGAGTAACGCATTACAAGTAACTTTTCCAGGTAACTAGTAAAGTAAGGCATTGCTTTTTTATTAACAAATAAATATCTATTACTTTTTTAAATAAGTAACGCCAGTTACTTTCCCCCCATTTATTGATTAAAAGCTCTCCTGTCCATATGTTAAGAGAAATTGTGAGTAAGATAGTTATAGAATAAATGTGAACATGCGTTAATTTAAAAAAAAACAGAAGCAGTATTCTTCAAAATAAATAAAAACAGTGAAATTCAACTCAGAATATGATGCAAACCTGCAATAATTAAATATGTTAAATAATACAAATATCCTTTATGTATTTAATCCCATTTTATCAAACGATGTCTTTGCTGCCGATCTTCGATGATCCAATTCATCTATACTAATAAGCAAAAATTACTCAAGATAATCTAACCTTTGTTTTCCTTTCCTAAGAGTTGACATTTTTTTCTTCTGCCGTCTACTATTGACGTGAATTTACTTTTCTCTAAAGAGGATTTTGGTGTGAAAAAGCTTTTACATTTGCCAAAAGTTTACTTTTTACATTAAAAACAAACAAGCAAGCCCTGCACAGATGTAAAAAAGTAATGCAAAAAGTAACGTAACGCATTACTTTCCATAAAAGGGAGTAACTAAATATTGTAATGCATTACTTTTAAAAGTAACTTTCCTCAACACTGATCAATAACTTAAGGAATGCATTAAAATAAGCGTCCTTATTTAATGAAAACAGTCACTAACAACACTACTTTAATGCATAAACCTACTTAACCAAGACAAAACAGATAGAATCTGTTAAAACGCATATGCTACGTGATAGGCTAACTTACTTCTGTAACTTACATTTTCCCTGTAGTATAGTTGATGCTGTCAACCTGTGTCCAATTCTTCGCTAGTAAACCGAGTCTGAAAAGGATTTGGGAACAACTACGCTCTAATGTGATACATTATCACACAAACAGTTGCCTTTCACTAATATATGATGCATTCAGTACTACTTGAAGAAGATACATCTTCGTTTCGAAGCACTCCAGAGCCCTCTGGTGGTTACAGATATATAAATATAAAGCTAAATAGCAACACGCCAAACACAAATGTTTGGAAATTATGGTCATTAATTTTACAAGGGATAGTCTCCATTCTAATATAATGGTTATGTTTTATTTGTATACTAATGTATATTAATGCTTCTACAGCTTGCTTGTTTCCACAGAGGCTGTAGTCCCACAAGATACATACAAACTGCATGTTATTTTTTATTTAGTACTTACCTGAATATGATATTTCACATAAAAGACGTTTACATATAGTCCACAAGAGCAAATAATAGTTGATCATTTATAAAAATGACCCTGTTCAAAAGTTTACATACACTTGATTCCTAATACTGTGTAGTTACCTGAATGATCCACAGCTGTGTTTTTTTTTTTTTTTTGTTCAGTGAAAGGTGTTAATGAGTCCTTTGTTTGTCCTTTACAGATAAACTGTCTGCTGTTCTTCAGAAAAATCCTTCAGGTCCCACAAATTCTTTGGTTTTTCAGCATTTTTGTGTATTTGAACCCTTTCCAACAATGACTATGATTTTGGATCCATCTTTTCACACTGAGGACAAGTATAGGGACTCATATGCTGGGGCGCTGTAAAGGGGGGGGTAATATGGAAGCAGATTAGTCTCATTAATAATTCACGCACAATACACGATGCACACATGCGTGTCCCAATTCACGTGCACGAAAAAAATATATATATTCACAAAAAAAATTCACGTGCAAAAAATAAGAATATAAATTCATAAAATACGTTTCACAAGTTGCAAAACACAATTCACAGATTTACAACTGTGTACAACAATTTTGAATGTTTAAAAATCACGAGTGTATCACGGACTGTGAGTGTGTGAATAGCTTTTTTACGTGTGTATTTTTTAGACTTGCGTGTGTGTTTTTGAGACTCTCCTGGCAGCGAACTCCTCCCATGCGGGTCACTCGTACACTTTAGCCAATCAGATTTGAGCCTGTCGATCAACCAATCATAACCCGCTGTGGGCGTGCCTATCTTACGTTACGTCATCAGCGCGAGTCCAGTTCCAGAATTCAGATACGATTCAGCTGTTGATCGTCTCATTTTGTTTTATACTGCATGCTTATTTAAAAATCGGTCGTTTACACACACTCGTTAACGTGACCAGTGTAAGCCAGCTGCTGCTCAGAGTGTATTATGTTTTAAAATTTATCGATTGTTATGTTTATTTAATAAAGAATCATTTGCGTGGATACTGTACCATACCGCATAAAGATATTAAAATTATAAACTTAATGTAAAGCATAAAATACGTTTTTTACAGATGGGACATGTAAATAAATAGAAAATGAAAATTATCTATTTGGATATTTTTCAAGCAGTCTCTTGTGGTTTTGTTTTTTTGATTGAAAACAGGAAAGAGCTGTCAAGAGCCAAACTTGTCTTGTGTCTCAAATCCTACGATGGCACGCATTCAGCTGATGACGATTTAATAACACACATTGTAAACCATGTACATTTCATTTAAGTTTGTTTACGCTGCAGCCTGCAGATATTATTTATTTCAGAATTGTGATGCTTATGATGTACAAGTAGCTGCTCCTATTTCAACCTCTGCCACAAATTATGAGGTGATGTGAATCTAGAAGTTTCATTTGGAACTGTAACTCTTTCAAAACAGTCATGCTGCAACCCATCCATTTTAACAGTTTCAACTGATTTAACTCATGCATTATTACTACATTTCTTTTAGAATGGTACCCTATGACTTTGTATTTGTTAAGGCATAAAGCTTTGTTATGCATTGTTAAATGTTCTGGTTGTATGTCAGAATTAAAACATTCAAAACAAGTCGGAACTTGAATGAAGTTTACTGAATAATCTTTGATGCATTCCTTTATGTGATCAGTCTGTCTGACTGACCAGCAAATTCCAGAACTGTTAATACTAAAGCAAATACAATTGCTGCTAACCAACATCATCTTGTGTATTGTAATCTCAAAGATTTTTACATCACTGCTCAACATAAAATTATGTATCACAATAATATAATATTTTAAAAAGTACATGAATGTTGATTACATTAAAAAAATAATGCATAAAGGTGAAGTACATAAAAAGACATAAAGATTAATGTGAATGAAGAGGTCTGTAACTGTCATCCAGATGTTGTTCCAAAGTGTTAAATCCTGAAAAATGCAAGGAAAATGATTAGTGTGTTTTAATTAAACACTGCATCCAGTTGCACAAATGGTTAGTACAAACACACCGTTATTCATACACTGAGTTCTCGTGAGGTATATTCATCATTACATAAAGCTATAATAATAAAGGCAGGGTCAGTGCTAAGTGGGAGCTAGACTGGGCAGAGGACACCCAGCGTTGTTAAACAAAAACATGGCAATGAAAAGAATTCTTTCTTCATTTTGGCCAATAAACAGGACATTGTGGCTAACACAAGACAGCATCTTTGGCAACACTATCTGTTTTCATAGCAGCCGCTGGCTTAAACTGGTCACGTTAACGAGTGTGTCTAAACGACCGATTTTACCTTTAGTTTTTAAGCACTCAAAATAAAACAATACACCTTTACTAGAGTAGTTACAAATGAGACGATCAACAGCTGAATCATATCTGAATTCTGGAACTGGACTCGCGCTGATGACGTAACGTAAGATAGGCACGCCCACAGCGGGTTATGATTGGTCGATCGACAGGCTCAAATCTGATTGGCTAAAGTGTACGAGTGACCCGCATGGGAGGAGTTCGCTGCCAGGAGAGTCTCAAAAACACACACGCAAGTCAAAAAAATACACACGTAAAAAAGCTATTCACACACTCACAGTCCGTGATACACTCGTGATTTTTAAACATTCAAAATTGTTGTACACAGTTGTAAATCTGTGAATTGTGTTTTGCAACTTGTGAAACGTATTTTATGAATTTATATTCTTATTTTTTGCACGTGAATTTTTTTTTGTGAATATATATATTTTTTTCGTGCACGTGAATTGGGACACGCATGTGTGCGTCGTGTATTGTGCGTGAATTATTAATGAGACTAATCTGCTTCCATAGGGTAAACGATGACGATTCTCGGGGCCCATGACTGAGAGGGGGCCCAGAGAAGCCCCCAATAAAATTGTGGTGCTAAAAAAAAATATTTGATAGTAAAAATTATTAACTTTAAATTATTCTATTTGCTGTTTCCTGGTGTCAAAAAAATGTATTTATTCGCGATCCCCCTCCCCCCAGTGCGTGTTATTGCGATCGCGAACAGTGCAAGTAAACCTAACTCCCTGATGTCAACAGACGCACTAGTGATTAATGTTAGGGATTGCAGCCTTTAGTCTCCTTGTTAATGCGTCTGCCTCCCATGCCGGAGAACTGGGTTCGAGACCCGCTCAGAGTAGGATCCGAGTGAGAGGGGTAACACGAACATTTTTAGTTAGAATGTAATTTTTAGTTTTTAGGGGGGCCCTTTAGCTGAGTCAGTGCATGGGGCCCAGAATTCCCAGCGACGCCCCTGCTCATATGCAACTAACACAGAAGGTTCAAAGGCTCACTGATGCTCCCAAAGGGAAAACGATGCATTAAGAGCCACAGATGTAAACTTTTAAACACAATGAAGATGTGTACATTTAGTAATGGCCTTTAGAAGCTACAGAAGATGTTTTCCAGAAGACAAAATAAGTTAAATTTACCCTGATCTTCAAATTCATAACTCTTAATGCACTTTGTTTCCTTCTGTAGCATCAGTGAGCGTTTGAACCTTCTGTAAAAAACTAAATCACTAAAAAAAGACAGCTGTGGATCATTTAGGTAACAACACAGTATTAAGAATCAAGCGCACAGTATATAAACTTTTGAACAGGGTAACTTTTAAAAATGCTACTTTTTTTCTCTTGTGGACTATATGTAAACATCTTTTATGTGAAATATCTTATTCAGATCAGTACTAAATAACATGCATTTTGTATGATCCCTCTTATTTTGATAAAATAATCAACTTTTCTCAAGATTCTGCAAGGTGTATGTAAACTTTTGACCTCAACTGCATGTGTTGTAAATTAAAGTAATGTATACACATTAGCCTAAATGTGCTTTATAAAGCGTATAGTTAGTACTTAGTTCAGTGAACTTAAAAATTAAAAATGCTGTCAAACATGATATGTGTTTTTGTGTGAAGTGAACAAGTTTTTATATAATTTTGACATTTCTGAATGTTTGTGTACATGTTACACTAGACTGTGTCATGGATGAGAGAACAGCGGTGAATGTGAAACTACAACTAATTATTTATTGATTGATTTATTTATTTTTTTGTGCATTTTCACAGCTTTTCAAAAACAGGAAAAAAAAATACATAGATTCATTACAGCAGAGAAACATGTCCAATGTAACACATAAATAGCATAAATATCTTAATACAAATACAAATATCTTAATACAAGGTATCTGTCTAAGTGAAGGGATGTAAAAGACAATTCATGTCAACAGAGTGGCTGTGACAGAGAATAGGTTTTTGTTGTTCTCCATGTCTTACTCCATGACCTGAAACAAAACATAAATCATTTAATTTATCTAAATACATTACATTTAGAGCAAAACATTAAGGACGATTATATGAAAAGACATTTAGCATTTAATCTTGTACTCTAATCTTTGTACCTTAACCCAGCCATGGAGCTGCATGGCTCCGGCTGCAGACCGAAGCAAATCATCCGGCAGCATTCTGTAAAAAAAAAAAAGAGAGACATATCTGATTATTAACTTGTGTGAATCAAATATGAATACAACATTGTGTAATATGTTCTTCATTTACAGTCATTTTTAAAATACAGAAAATGTGTCTATTATCTTCTAGATTATGACAGTAACCTTACCCATCTCCAGCTCTTCTCCTTGGTCATCTTCAGAGGAACTAACTGGAGGACGTCCTGAGGTTGGAGGACGTCCTGCTCTAGATGTTCCTCAGCACTGAAGAGGACTTTAAAGACTAGAGCTTCTTGAAGATCATCTTCAGTCGAACTAACTGGAGTGTGGACGTCCTGAGGTTGTTGGATGTCCTGCTCCAGCTGTTCCTCAGCAGTAGAGTGGACTTTACAGATTGAGTCAAGAACATCTACAATTTGTTGTAGAAAAGTTTGGTCTAAAGAGGGGAATACCAAAAATATGAATCAATCAGATAAATAATATGAATACAACATTGTGTAAGAGTGGTGTAAGAGTCTTAATTTACAGTCCCTTTTAAAAAACTGAATGTTTTTTATCTTCTAGATTATGGCAGTAAACTTACTTGTCTCCAGTTCTTCTTCTTGGTCATCTTCAGAAGAACTACAGTGTTGTGAAAAAGTGTTGGCCCCCTTCCTGAGTTTTTTTATTTTTAAAGTGTTTGTCACACTTTATGTTTCAGATCATCAAACAAATTTAAATATTAATCAAAGATAACACAATCAAGAAATCACTTAAATAGGACCTGCCTTAAAAAGTGAGGTAGACCAAAAGATCCTCAAAGGCTACAGATCATGTTGAGATCCAAAAGAAATCAGGAACAATTGAGAAAGCAAGTAACTGAGATCTATCAGTCTGGAAAAGGTTATAAAGTTTTGGGACTCCAGCGAACCACAGTGAGAGCCATTGTCCACAAAATGGCGAAAACATGGTACAGTGGTGAACCTTCCCAGGAGTGGCCGGCCAACCAAAATGACCCCAAGAGCAGAGCAACGACTCATCCAAGAAGTAACAAAAGACCCCATAACAACATCAAAAGAACTGCAGGCCTCTCTTGCCTCAGTTAAGGTCAGTGTTCATGACTTCACCATAAGAAAGAGACTGGGCAAAAATGACCTGCATGGCAGAGTTCCAAGACGAAAACCATTGATGAGCAAAAAGAACATATAGGCTCGTCTCAGGTTTGCCAGAACACATCTTGATGATTCCCAAGACTTTTGGGAAAATACTCTGTGGACTGACGGGACAAAGGTTAAACTGTTTGGAAGGTGTGTGTCCCTTTACATTTAGCGTAAAAGTAACACAGCATTTCAGAAAAAGAACATCATACCAACAGTCAAATCTGTTGGTGGTAGTGTGATGGTCTGGGGCTGTTTTGCTGCTTCTGGGCCTGGAAGACTTCCTGTGATAAATGAAACCATGAATTCCGCTGTCTACCAAAAAATCCTGAAGGACAATGTCTGGCCATCTGTTCGTGACCTCAAGCTGAAGCGAACTTGTGTTCGCCAGCAGGACAATGATCCAAAACATACCAGAAAATCCACCTCTGAATGGCTGAAGAAAAACTAAATAAAGACTTTGGAGTGGCCCAGTCAAAGTCCTGACCTGAATCCTATTGAGATGCTGTGGCATGACCTTAAAAAGGTGGTTCATGCTCGAAAACCCTCCAATGTGGCTGAATTACAATAATTCTGCCAAGATGAGTGGGCCAAAATTCCTGCACTTGTGTTATCTGTGATTAATATTTAAATTTGTTGACACACATTCAAAAAATAAAAAAATCAGGAAGGGGGCCAACACTTTTTCACACCACTGTAACTGGAACTAACTGGAGCGTCAACGTCCTGAGGTTCTGATTAAATAAGGAGAATAGCAATAATGTGAATCAAATATGAATACAACATTATGTCAGCATGCGTTAGCATGAAGTACAGTTTTATGTATTAACATTTATGCAAGAACATTTTCTAATTCTCATTTATATATTATTCTTACTGTTGTCCGGCTCCTCTCTCATTGTCTCCATTGGAGCTAACTGGAGTGTGGACATCCTGCTCCAGCTGCTCCTCCAGCTGTTCCTCAGCAGCAGAGAGGACTTCAGAGATTAAAACTTCTGCTGAGTCAAGAATCTCTACAGTTTGTTGTAGAGAAGTTTGGTCTAAAGAGGGGAATACCAATAATGTGAATCAAATATGAATACAACATTGTATAAAAGTGGTTCTTCTTTTACAGTCAGCATGAGTTAGCATGAAGTACAGGTATATGTATTAACATTTATGCAAGAACATTTTTTCAAATTCTCATTTATGTATTATTCTTACCATTGTCTGGCTCCTCTGGTTCATCATCTCCATTGGAGCTAACTGGAGTATGGACATCCTGCTCCAGCTGCTCCTCAGCAGCAGAGAGGACTTTACAGATGGAATCAAGAACCTCTATCATTTGCTGTAGAAAAGTTTTGTCTAAAGAGGGGAACACCAAAAATATAAATCAAATCAGATAAATAATATGAAAACAACATTGTGTAAGAGCGGTGTAAGAGTCTTAATTTACGGTCACTTTTAAAAAACTGTGAATGAGTCTATTATCTTCTAGATTATGGCAGTAAACTTACCCGTCTCCAGTTCTTCTTCTTGGTCATCTTCAGAGGAACTAACTGGAGCCTCAACATCCTGAGGTTGGAGGACGTCCTGTTCTAGCTGTTCCTCAGCACTGAAGAGGACTTCAGAGACTGGAGCTTCAAGAAGATCCTCTTGAATCAAACTAACTGGAGTGTGGACGTCCTGTGGTTGGGGGACATCCTCCTCCAGCAGTTCCTCTACAGCAGGGAGGACTTCAGGGACTGGAGGTTCTCCAGGATCATGAATCTCTACAATTTGTTGAAGGGAAAACAAATAATATGAATCAAGTCTGGTCAAAAGAGGGGAATACCAATAATGTGAATCAAATATGAATACAACATTGTGTAAGAGTGGGTGTTCATTTACAGTCAGCATGCGTTAGCATGAAGTACAGTTTTATGTATTAACATTTATGCAAGAACATTTTCCAATTCTCATTTATGTATTATTCTTACTGTTTTCCTGCTCCTCCGCTTCATTGTCTCCATTGGAGCTAACTGGAGTATGGACATCCTGCTCCAGCTGCTCCTCAGCAGCAGAGATGTCTTTAGAGATTGAATCAACAACCTTTAGAAATTGTTGTAGAAAAGTTTGGTCTAAAGAGGGGAATACCAAAAATATGAATTAAATCAGATAAATAATATGAATACAACATTGTGTAAGAGTGGTGTAAGAGTCTTAATTTATGGTCACTTTTAAAAAACTGTTAATGTGTCTATTATCTTCTAGATTATGGCAGTAAACTTACTTGTCTCCAGCTCTTCTTCTTTGTAACTAACTGGAGCATCAACATCCTGGGGTTGTTGGACGTCCTGCTCCAGCTGCTCCTCAGCTGTGGAGAGGTCTTTACAGATGGAATCAAGAATCTCTATCATTTGTTGTAGAAAAGTTTTGTCTAAAGAGGGGAACACCAAAAATATAAATCAAATCAGATAAATAATATGAATACAACATTGTGTAAGAGTGGTGTAAGAGTCTTAATTTACGGTCACTTTTAAAAAACTGTGAATGAGTCTATTATCTTCTAGATTATGGCAGTAAACTTACCCGTCTCCAGTTCTTCTTCTTGGTCATCTTCAGAGGAACTAACTGGAGCGTCAACATCCTGAGGTTGGAGGACGTCCTGCTCTAGCTGTTCCTCAGCCCTGAAGAGGACTTCAGAGACTGGATCTTCTTGAAGATCATCTTGAGAACTAACTGGAGTGTGGACATCCTGTGGTTGGGGGACATCCTCCTCCAGCAGTTCCTCTACAGCGGGGAGGACTTCAGAGACCGGAGGTTCTCCAGGATCATGAATCTCTACAATTTGTTGAAGGGAAAACAAATAATATGAATCAAGTCTAGTCAAAAGAGGGGAATACCAATAATGTGAATCAAATATGAATGCAACATTGTGTAAGTGGGTGTTCATTCACAGTCAGCATGCGTTAGCATGAAGTACAGTTTTAATTATTAACATTTATGCAAGAACATTTTCAAATTCCCATTTATGTATTATTCTTACCATTGTCTGGCTCCTCTGGTTCATCATCTCCATTGGAGCTAACTGCAGTATGGACATCCTGCTCCAGCTGCTCCTCAGCTGTGGAGAGGTCTTTACAGATGGAATCAAGAATCTCTATCATTTGTTGTAGAAAAGTTTTGTCTAAAGAGGGGAACGCCAAAAAAAATAAATCAAATCAGATAAAAAATATGAAAACAACATTGTGTAAGAGTGGTGTAAGAGTCTTAATTTACGGTCACTTTTAAAAAACTGTGAATGCGTCTATTATCTTCTAGATTATGGCAGTAAACTTACCCGTCTCCAGTTCTTCTTCTTGGTCATCTTCAGAGGAACTAAGTGCAGCATCAACGTCCTGAGGTTGGAGGACGTCCTGCTCTAGCTGCTCCTCAGCCCTGAAGAGGACTTCAGAGACTGGATCTTCTTGAAGATCATCTTGAGAACTAACTGGAGTGTGGACGTCCTGTGGTTGGGGGACATCCTCCTCCAGCAGTTCCTCTAAAGCGGGGAGGACTTCAGAGACTGGATCTTCTTGAAGATCATCTTGAGAACTAACTGGAGTGTGGACATCCTGTGGTTGGGGGACATCCTCCTCCAGCAGTTCCTCTACAGCGGGGAGGACTTCAGAGACTGGATCTTCTTGAAGATCATCTTGAGAACTAACTGGAGTGTGGACATCCTGTGGTTGGGGGACATCCTCCTCCAGCAGTTCCTCTAAAGCGGGGAGGACTTCAGAGACTGGATCTTCTTGAAGATCATCTTGAGAACTAACTGGAGTGTGGACATCCTGTGGTTGGGGGACATCCTCCTCCAGCAGTTCCTCTACAGCGGGGAGGACTTCAGAGACCGGAGGTTCTCCAGGATCATGAATCTCTACAATTTGTTGAAGGGAAAACAAATAATATGAATCAAGTCTAGTCAAAAGAGGGGAATACCAATAATGTGAATCAAATATGAATGCAACATTGTGTAAGTGGGTGTTCATTCACAGTCAGCATGCGTTAGCATGAAGTACAGTTTTAATTATTAACATTTATGCAAGAACATTTTCAAATTCCCATTTATGTATTATTCTTACCATTGTCTGGCTCCTCTGGTTCATCATCTCCATTGGAGCTAACTGCAGTATGGACATCCTGCTCCAGCTGCTCCTCAGCAGCAGAGAGGTCTTTACAGATGGAATCAAGAATCTCTATCATTTGTTGTAGAAAAGTTTTGTCTAAAGAGGGGAACGCCAAAAAATATAAATCAAATCAGATAAATAATATGAAAACAACATTGTGTAAGAGTGGTGTAAGAGTCTTAATTTACGGTCAATTTTTAAAAACTGTGAATGAGTCTATTATCTTCTAGATTATGGCAGTAAACTTACCCGTCTCCAGTTCTTCTTCTTGGTCATCTTCAGAGGAACTAACTGGAGCGTCAACATCCTGAGGTTGGAGGACGTCCTGCTCTAGCTGTTCCTCAGCCCTGAAGAGGACTTCAGAGACTGGATCTTCTTGAAGATCATCTTGAGAACTAACTGGAGTGTGGACATCCTGTGGTTGGGGGACATCCTCCTCCAGCAGTTCCTCTACAGCGGGGAGGACTTCAGAGACTGGATCTTCTTGAAGATCATCTTGAGAACTAACTGGAGTGTGGACGTCCTGTGGTTGGGGGACATCCTCCTCCAGCAGTTCCTCTACAGCAGGGAGGACTTCAGGGACTGGAGGTTCTCCAGGATCATGAATCTCTACAATTTGTTGAAGGGAAAACAAATAATATGAATCAAGTCTGGTCAAAAGAGGGGAATACCAATAATGTGAATCAAATATGAATACAACATTGTGTAAGAGTGGGTGTTCATTTACAGTCAGCATGCGTTAGCATGAAGTACAGTTTTATGTATTAACATTTATGCAAGAACATTTTCCAATTCTCATTTATGTATTATTCTTACTGTTTTCCTGCTCCTCCACTTCATTGTCTCCATTGGAGCTAACTGGAGTATGGACATCCTGCTCCAGCTGCTCCTCAGCAGCAGAGATGTCTTTAGAGATTGAATCAACAACCTTTAGAAATTGTTGTAGAAAAGTTTGGTCTAAAGAGGGGAATACCAAAAATATGAATTAAATCAGATAAATAATATGAATACAACATTGTGTAAGAGTGGTGTAAGAGTCTTAATTTATGGTCACTTTTAAAAAACTGTTAATGTGTCTATTATCTTCTAGATTATGGCAGTAAAATTACTTGTCTCCAGCTCTTCTTCTTTGTAACTAACTGGAGCATCAACATCCTGGGGTTGTTGGACGTCCTGCTCCAGCTGCTCCTCAGCTGTGGAGAGGTCTTTACAGATGGAATCAAGAATCTCTATCATTTGTTGTAGAAAAGTTTTGTCTAAAGAGGGGAACACCAAAAATATAAATCAAATCAGATAAATAATATGAATACAACATTGTGTAAGAGTGGTGTAAGAGTCTTAATTTACGGTCACTTTTAAAAAACTGTGAATGAGTCTATTATCTTCTAGATTATGGCAGTAAACTTACCCGTCTCCAGTTCTTCTTCTTGGTCATCTTCAGAGGAACTAACTGGAGCGTCAACATCCTGAGGTTGGAGGACGTCCTGCTCTAGCTGTTCCTCAGCCCTGAAGAGGACTTCAGAGACTGGATCTTCTTGAAGATCATCTTGAGAACTAACTGGAGTGTGGACATCCTGTGGTTGGGGGACATCCTCCTCCAGCAGTTCCTCTACAGCGGGGAGGACTTCAGAGACCGGAGGTTCTCCAGGATCATGAATCTCTACAATTTGTTGAAGGGAAAACAAATAATATGAATCAAGTCTAGTCAAAAGAGGGGAATACCAATAATGTGAATCAAATATCAATGCAACATTGTGTAAGAGTGGGTGTTCATTCACAGTCAGCATGCGTTAGCATGAAGTACAGTTTTAATTATTAACATTTATGCAAGAACATTTTCAAATTCCCATTTATGTATTATTCTTACCATTGTCTGGCTCCTCTGGTTCATCATCTCCATTGGAGCTAACTGCAGTATGGACATCCTGCTCCAGCTGCTCCTCAGCTGTGGAGAGGTCTTTACAGATGGAATCAAGAATCTCTATCATTTGTTGTAGAAAAGTTTTGTCTAAAGAGGGGAACGCCAAAAAATATAAATCAAATCAGATAAATAATATGAAAACAACATTGTGTAAGAGTGGTGTAAGAGTCTTAATTTACGGTCACTTTTAAAAAACTGTGAATGCGTCTATTATCTTCTAGATTATGGCAGTAAACTTACCCGTCTCCAGTTCTTCTTCTTGGTCATCTTCAGAGGAACTAAGTGCAGCATCAACGTCCTGAGGTTGGAGGACGTCCTGCTCTAGCTGCTCCTCAGCCCTGAAGAGGACTTCAGAGACTGGATCTTCTTGAAGATCATCTTGAGAACTAACTGGAGTGTGGACGTCCTGTGGTTGGGGGACATCCTCCTCCAGCAGTTCCTCTAAAGCGGGGAGGACTTCAGAGACTGGATCTTCTTGAAGATCATCTTGAGAACTAACTGGAGTGTGGACATCCTGTGGTTGGGGGACATCCTCCTCCAGCAGTTCCTCTACAGCGGGGAGGACTTCAGAGACTGGATCTTCTTGAAGATCATCTTGAGAACTAACTGGAGTGTGGACATCCTGTGGTTGGGGGACATCCTCCTCCAGCAGTTCCTCTAAAGCGGGGAGGACTTCAGAGACTGGATCTTCTTGAAGATCATCTTGAGAACTAACTGGAGTGTGGACATCCTGTGGTTGGGGGACATCCTCCTCCAGCAGTTCCTCTACAGCGGGGAGGACTTCAGAGATCGGAGGTTCTCCAGGATCATGAATCTCTACAATTTGTTGAAGGGAAAACAAATAATATGAATCAAGTCTAGTCAAAAGAGGGGAATACCAATAATGTGAATCAAATATGAATGCAACATTGTGTAAGTGGGTGTTCATTCACAGTCAGCATGCGTTAGCATGAAGTACAGTTTTAATTATTAACATTTATGCAAGAACATTTTCAAATTCCCATTTATGTATTATTCTTACCATTGTCTGGCTCCTCTGGTTCATCATCTCCATTGGAGCTAACTGCAGTATGGACATCCTGCTCCAGCTGCTCCTCAGCAGCAGAGAGGTCTTTACAGATGGAATCAAGAATCTCTATCATTTGCTGTAGAAAAGTTTTGTCTAAAGAGGGGAACACCAAAAAATATAAATCAAATCAGATAAATAATATGAAAACAACATTGTGTAAGAGTGGTGTAAGAGTCTTAATTTACGGTCACTTTTAAAAAACTGTGAATGCGTCTATTATCTTCTAGATTATGGCAGTAAACTTACCCGTCTCCAGTTCTTCTTCTTGGTCATCTTCAGAGGAACTAACTGGAGCCTCAACATCCTGAGGTTGGAGGACGTCCTGCTCTAGCTGTTCCTCAGCCCTGAAGAGGACTTCAGAGACTGGATCTTCTTGAAGATCATCTTGAGAACTAACTGGAGTGTGGACATCCTGTGGTTGGGGGACATCCTCCTCCAGCAGTTCCTCTACAGCGGGGAGGACTTCAGAGACCGGAGGTTCTCCAGGATCATGAATCTCTACAATTTGTTGAAGGGAAAACAAATAATATGAATCAAGTCTAGTCAAAAGAGGGGAATACCAATAATGTGAATCAAATATGAATGCAACATTGTGTAAGAGTGGGTGTTCATTCACAGTCAGCATGCGTTAGCATGAAGTACAGTTTTAATTATTAACATTTATGCAAGAACATTTTCAAATTCCCATTTATGTATTTTTCTTACCATTGTCTGGCTCCTCTGGTTCATCATCTCCATTGGAGCTAACTGCAGTATGGACATCCTGCTCCAGCTGCTCCTCAGCAGCAGAGAGGTCTTTACAGATGCAATCAAGAATCTCTATCATTTGTTGTAGAAGGGTTTTGTCTAAAGAGGGGAACACCAAAAAATATAAATCAAATCAGATAAATAATATGAAAACAACATTGTGTAAGAGTGGTGTAAGAGTCTTAATTTACGGTCACTTTTAAAAAACTGTGAATGCGTCTATTATCTTCTAGATTATGGCAGTAAACTTACCCGTCTCCAGTTCTTCTTCTTGGTCATCTTCAGAGGAACTAACTGGAGCATCAACATCCTGAGGTTGGAGGACGTCCTGCTCTAGCTGCTCCTCAGCCCTGAAGAGAACTTCAGAGACTGGATCTTCTTGAAGATCATCTTGAGAACTAACTGGAGTGTGGACGTCCTGTGGTTGGGGGACATCCTCCTCCAGCAGTTCCTCTACAGCGGGGAGGACTTCAGAGACCGGAGGTTCTCTAGGATCATGAATCTCTACAATTTGTTGAAGGGAAAACAAATAATATGAATCAAATCAGATAAATAAAATGAATGCAACCTTGTTTACTCAAATTAGAGTGGTTTTCATTTACATTTACTGGGAATGTGTCTAAAGAGGGGAATACCAACAATGTGAATCAAATATGTATACAACATTGTATTAAATTAGTTCTTCATTTACAGTCACTTTTTTAAAAAACTGGAAATGTGTCTATTAGCTTTGAGATTCTTGCAGTAAACTTACCCGACTCCTGCTCTTCTGACTGGTCATTTTCAGAAGAACTTACTGAAGCATTGACGTCCAGAGTTTGGGGAACGTCCTGCTTTAGCTGTTCCTCAGCTGTGAGGAGGACTTCAGAGACTGGAGCTACATGAAGATCCTCTTGAATCAAACTAACTGGAGTGTGGACGTCCTGTGCTTGGGGGACATCCAGCTCCAGCAGTTCCTCTACAGCAGAGAGGTCTTTACGGATGGAATCAAGAATCTCTATCATTTGTTGTAGAAATGTTTTGTCTAAAGAGGGGAACACCAAAAAATATAAATCAAATCAGATAAATAATATGAAAACAACATTGTGTAAGAGTGGTGTAAGAGTCTTAATTTACGGTCACTTTTAAAAAACTGTGAATGAGTCTATTATCTTCTAGATTATGGCAGTAAACTTACCCGTCTCCAGTTCTTCTTCTTGGTCATCTTCAGAGGAACTAACTGGAGCATCAACATCCTGAGGTTGGAGGACGTCCTGCTCTAGCTGCTCCTCAGCACTGAAGAGGACTTCAGAGACTGGATCTTCTTGAAGATCATCTTGAGAACTAACTGGAGTGTGGACGTCCTGTGGTTGGGGGACATCCTCCTCCAGCAGTTCCTCTACAGCGGGGAGGACTTCAGAGACCGGAGGTTCTCTAGGATCATGAATCTCTACAATTTGTTGAAGGGAAAACAAATAATATGAATCAAATCAGATAAATAAAATGAATGCAACCTTGTTTACTCAAATTAGAGTGGTTTTCATTTACATTTACTGGGAATGTGTCTAAAGAGGGGAATACCAACAATGTGAATCAAATATGTATACAACATTGTATAAAATTAGTTCTTCATTTACAGTCACTTTTTAAAAAACTGGAAATGTGTCTATTAGCCTTGAGATTCTTGCAGTAAACTTACCCGACTCCTGCTCTTCTGACTGGTCATTTTCAGAAGAACTTACTGAAGCACTGACGTCCAGAGTTTGGGGAACGTCCTGCTTTAGCTGTTCCTCAGCTGTGAGGAGGACTTCAGAGACTGGAGCTTCATGAAGATCCTCTTGAATCAAACTAACTGGAGTGTGGACGTCCTGTGCTTGGGGGACATCCTCCTCCAGCAGTTCCTCTACAGCAGAGAGGTCTTTACGGATGGAATCAAGAACCTCTATCATTTGTTGTAGAAAAGTTTTGTCTAAAGAGGGGAACACCAAAAAATATAAATCAAATCAGATAAATAATATGAAAACAACATTGTGTAAGAGTGGTGTAAGAGTCTTAATTTACGGTCACTTTTAAAAAACTGTGAATGAGTCTATTATCTTCTAGATTATGGCAGTAAACTTACCCGTCTCCAGTTCTTCTTCTTGGTCATCTTCAGAGGAACTAACTGGAGCATCAACATCCTGAGGTTGGAGGACGTCCTGCTCTAGCTGCTCCTCAGCCCTGAAGAGGACTTCAGAGACTGGATCTTCTTGAAGATCATCTTGAGAACTAACTGGAGTGTGGACGTCCTGTGGTTGGGGGACATCCTCCTCCAGCAGTTCCTCTACAGCGGGGAGGACTTCAGAGACCGGAGGTTCTCTAGGATCATGAATCTCTACAATTTGTTGAAGGGAAAACAAATAATATGAATCAAATCAGATAAATAAAATGAATGCAACCTTGTTTACTCAAATTAGAGTGGTTTTCATTTACATTTACTGGGAATGTGTCAAAAGAGGGGAATACCAACAATGTGAATCAAATATGTATACAACATTGTATAAAATTAGTTCTTCATTTACAGTCACTTTTTAAAAAACTGGAAATGTGTCTATTAGCTTTGAGATTCTTGCAGTAAACTTACCCGACTCCTGCTCTTCTGACTGGTCATCTTCAGAAGAACTTACTGAAGCATTGACGTCCAGAGTTTGGGGAACGTCCTGCTTTAGCTGTTCCTCAGCTGTGAGGAGGACTTCAGAGACTGGAGCTTCATGAAGATCCTCTTGAATCAAACTAACTGGAGCGTGGACGTCCTGTGCTTGGGGGACATCCAGCTCCAGCAGTTCCTCTATAGTAGGGAGAACCCCAGAGGCTGGAGATTCTTTATGATCAAGGATCTCTACAATAGGGGTGTGTTGTAGAGAAGTCTGATCTAGAGGAAATAATAATAACATAAGTTGAAAAATGTGTCTTAAGTAGCATGGGTATATTTGTAGCAGTAGCCAAAAATGCACGGTATGCCTCAAAATTATAATTTTTCTTTTATGCCAAAAATCATTAGGATATTAGTAAAGAACATGTTCCATTAAGATATTTTATACATTTTTGATTTGTAATATGCATTGCTTAGGACTTCATTTGGACAACTTTAAAGGCGATTTTCTCAATATTTTGATTTTTTGCACCCTTAGATTTTAGATTTTCAGAGTTTTATCTCAACCAAATATTATACTATCCTAACAAACCATACTTCAATGGAAAGCTTATTTATCAGCTTCAGATGATGTATATATCTCAGTTTCAAAAAAATTGACCATCATGTCTTGTCATCCAAGGTTACAAAATGATGATGAGTAAAAAATTATCATTTCTATGGACAATGTACATCTTCTTCTTTCTGAAGTAACATTCAGAAATATGAACTGTTTTAGTAAAGCTATGTGATATATTTATATAGTTTTAAAGTTTTGTTTTTAAATACATTTACATAATTTAAATTCATTTTGATTTCAGTTTTGGTTTGAGTTACTTTAGTACATGAGGTTAAATGCAAAGGAGAAATAATTTTACGATTTATTTTATTTAAAGCAATGTACATTACTTTTATGGTTTTGATTATCTTATACGCTTTTACTGTGATCTTTAAGCTCTCACTTTTCAAATGTTTGGTGTGATAATGACAGTTCTGGGCCAGTGTTTTTTCTGTTGTTGATTTTGTACACAAGAAAGACAAAAGTTTGTGTGTATATGTGTGACTTTACCATCGGCAAGGCTCCGATACGATTCCGCCTCACTCTGGTTCACTTTCTCAGCCTTAGCCAGGTCATATTTTCCAGCTCTTCGGCGAAAAACGTGAAGAAAAGATCTCCAAAACCCCTTCTTTTTCTCTCGTCCCCCTTTAAGTATCTCACTAGCACCACCAGGCGTCTCATCGAGGGGATGAAGATGGGTTTTCACCGTGATGGGAGAGAATTTGAGCAGCACACAGGGTTGTGAATCGTGTACAGGCTCCATTTGACACAATTTCTTCGGTCGCGAAAATAATACCATTGTAAAACAGTAAAAATCTGAAAAAAGACTAACGTTACTCCGAAACTTCAACCAACAAAGTGAGCTTCTGAGTACCAAGCCTATATCAAGCGCGCAACGTTCGAATTGTTTGTGACGTCGCATGGAATGTGAAGTTTGGAATGCGTGGAATTCTTTTTGAAAAATAACATTCATATCAAATGTCAATAACGTGTGCGGTCTGTTTGATTGTCAAAAAAAAAAAACATACTAATATACTATAAATAATTAATAATAATAATTATTATCAAATTTAATAATTACATGTAATATCATTTATATCTAATGCCATAACAACGTGTGTGTATTCTGTTTTGTAGGCCTATAGGTGATGATTATAAAATGATTTAATAAATAGATAAAAAAAGAACAATAAATACTAAATTAATAATAATAATCTAGTAAATATAGAACAATATAATTATAAAAGATTACAAATACATTAGCAATATTTTTTCTAAAATATTCAGATATTTTGTATATTTTAAGGTTGAAAATTGTAGTTTTCATATTTAATTTTAAATAGCTTTATTATAGTTTTACTACTAGCAAAGTTGACATTTGTTTTCTTACAAAATAGTTTTTTTGCGTATTTGTGCTTTACAAATGTATTTTTTACTAAACAAATAAAATTGTGTCAGATATAAATTATATATATATATAAATATATTAATAATATATTAATTATTAATAATATATAATATATTTTATTGTTTATTGTTTTATTAGGTCAAATGAATTACTTTAGTTAGTTTATTATTATTATTATTTAGTTTACTTTAACAAATCATATTATTCGTTCAATTAAATGGTATAAATTGTCATAGAAATCTCTTCTCATCAAAAATAAAAATAATAAATAAAACGCAATAAAAAGTTGAGTTGGCATCTCATCACTTTATTTACAGTACACATCAACTCCACTCTACAGGATATTTGGTGAAAATACCTTATTTTATAACATTAAAAACTGAGTATACAATATACACATTAAAACATTTATCAACACTTGTTGACTTAACATTAAAAAATAAATAATAATTTCTGAATATAGGTGTACACACACTGTAACATTTAGGACTGTTCTGGAGTGTTTTGGCTTGTAAACATGAGTTGTATAGAGTTGTATGGATTACTTGTGGATTATTGTGATGTTTTTAGCAGCTGTTAATAAATGCTTCTAGTTTAGGAATGGTTATAGAAACAATGGAATGGAACGCAATGGAAATAGAAACAAAGATATTCTGCTTTACTGTGTCTAATGAAACCAAGCAGATCATTTCAGACACTCAAGGTACATTAAGTGTAGATTGATGTGGGGAAAAAAGTCATTTAAAACTTTTTAACTTAAGGCAGCAACATATCAAAATAAATGGAAGGGGTATGAATACTTTTGCAAGACACTGTACATGTTAGATTTCTATGTTTTATGGGGACATTCCATAGACAAAATGTTTTTATACTGTACAAACTGTTTATTCTTACCCCAATACCTACCCCTCACACAAAATTAATGGAATTTTTAGATTTAAAAAAAAGATCATGCTGTGTGATTTATAATCCAGCGGGCACCTTGATATGAATTTGATGTCAAATATTAATCAAGACTTGATCAAGATGATGTATCATCATTTTAAATTCAATTTGGATGGCAGTTTCTTCCAGTGGTAATTGAGTGAACATAGGATGTTAATCTCACACTGAAACTGGTTTAATGTATATGTAGGCCAATATGTCTGACGTTCAATTTACATCAAGTCACGTTTTTGATGTCAGTTTATTTGCATGTTTGATCTGGTTTTGACGTAAATGTGTCATCAGTTGCCTACTGGGAAGCTTGTGTCATGAGGGCATAAAAAAATGTCTCCACAAGGTCAGTATTTACTGGTATTGCTATCCTTGTGGGGACATTTGGTCTCCAAATCTTGAAAAGCAATGCTGTTACTGGAACATACATGGTACATAACCTGAAAATGAACTCTATTAGCACTTCTCATAAATAGGGTACAAAAGAAAAATCTTATTTTTTCTTTCAACAGTCAGTAAAACAAGGTGCCTAATCTTTAAAAAAAATGATTCAAACTCAATTTTATGTACACTTTTTACTTTTTTTATTTTTCTAACAATAAAATGCTAATTATTTAATTATTTAATAATTTATCAAATATAAATATATATATATACATACTCATACACACACACACACACACACACACACACACACACACATATATATATAGGGTCACATATATATATATATATATATATATATATATATATATATATATATATATATATGTGACCCTGGACCACAAAACCAGTCATAAGGGTCAATTTTTTAAAGCTGAGATTTATCAATCATCTAAAAGCTGAATAAATAATCTTTCCATTGATGTATGGTTTGTTAGGATAGGATATTTGGCCGAGATACAACGATTTGAAAATCTGGAATCTGGAAAATTTGCAAAAAAATTTAAATACTGAGAAAATTGCCTGTTGTCCAAATGAAGTTCTTAGCAATGCATATTACTAATCAAATTTAAGTTTTGATATATTCATGGCAGGAAATTTACTAAATCTCTTCATGGAACATCTTTCCTAAATATCCTAATGATTTTTGGCATAAAAGAAAAATCGATAATTTTGACACATACAGTATTGTTGGCTATGGCTACAAATATACCCATGCTACTTAAGACTTTTAAGATACTTAAGATTTTGTGGTCCAGGGTCACATATATGAATGGCCTTTTATTTCATTAATATTATATGATCTGCAGGGATAGTTTCATAACAATATACGTTGAAGATTTGAAGTATGCATTCAATAAAATTCAAATACAGTTAAGCATACTTGTTTTTCACAAGGGCAATGAATGACAAGCTCAGGGACCGAAATAATAAAGAAGGAAAAAAATGAACACAACATTGAAAATGAAAAAGTTTATTAAATTTATGAAACAAGTAAATAATTAAAATATCTTAAAAGGATCAGTAGCAGACTTTACTGAATGACTCTCTTCTACGTTTTGCTCTATGTTGGTTGTATTCACGACGCAGTAGCTGGTTGAAGGGGACCAAACCTCGCAGAAACACCTGACTTGGTTCCATTTGACCAGCCACAGCAAGGCGTGCTGCTTCAGAAATAGAGAACGGCAGGCGGAGGAAGGAAGACTAACGGAGCTTATGTTGACAGTGTTCAGAAAATCGATTTGCGGCTCACCTGTTGAGAAGACAAAGGAAATATTAAACAATAATTTAAAAATAAAACTAAATCAACTTAGCAACCCTGTTCACAAAAACATTTAGTCAATAAAATGTCGAGTTCATTTCATGTGCCATTCAATGGATGAACATTGCACATTAGTTGAGGTGTAATAATTACTGCCTTTTTGTTTAATGTGCTGACTCTAGTGCCTAAAAGTGCCTAAGGTTGATAGTTTTAGTGATTAGTGAAATAAAGGACAGCTGTACTCTGTCGATCTGCACTGGATCTTCATTAGCTATGGGACAGTGAGAGATGATCAGGGTGTGGAGGCCCTAAACGTTTGCCTACACTCTTAAAATTAAAGGTGCTTTAAAAGGTTCTTAACAGCGATGCCGTGGAAGTACCATTTTTGGTTTCACAAAGAACCATTCAGTCAAAGAACCATCTCTTACTTACCTTTTTATAATCTGAAGAACTTTCTTTCGCCACAAAGAACCTTTTGTGAAACAGAAAAGTTACCAGATGGTGGAACCATTTAGACAAAAAAGGTTCTTCTATGGCATCGTGAAGCACCTTTATTTTTAAGAGTTTACAGCCAGCCAACTCACTAAAAAACAACTTAATTCATCCAGCTCAAATGATTTTGTCATTTTAGAATACAAAATACACATTTATGTCATTGTCAGAGTTAAAACTGTTCATTTTAGGTTTACTGAATCATTTCGTGTTTTATTTGCAAGCGTCCTGTGGTGATGGATTCCCCCAGAAACCACACACTTCCTTACATTCCATAACCTGAATATTCATATGGGCATATAAGGAAGCATGTAATCACAAGAGGCAAATATGAGAAAAAAAGAGTTGTCAGGAAAAATGCATAGAAAATAACTCCAAAGTGCATCCAGAAATAGTATCCAAAGAGATAAAAAAAAGCACTCCGAGTAATTTGACAGCTTAATTGCAAAGAAAAGCTGAATTTACCTGTATGTAGTTTTATCTCCTCCTTTCCATCATTTTTGTGTTGACACGCGTCCATAGACAAGTACAAGGAAGTACATGGAGGTCAGCCAGCCAAGCAGGAGAGGACTAGCACATCTAGCACTCGAACATCTTTCTCACATTTAAATAGACCAGGTTTCTCATTCTGCCACATGGAAAGCTCAAAATGCACAAACTGCCCCTTTTTGACTCCTTCTTGATATAGGAGATTGATATACAGTAGATCAAAGACAAGCTATGACACCTCAGGTGAAAAGCCAGGAACACGCTCATACCTCCATTTCCTTTTCCAGTGGCAGAGGTGTAAAATCTTCCATTTGCTGCCTCGTAAAACAGAGATGTCACCCAGCATCTCAGGCCAAATCAAAATGGAGCTATACATAGCATTGTTATATATAAAAAGACATTTTAATTCTGATCAATTGCATCTTGTTTATCCCAGACAATGATTTGAAGATATTTAATCTCAACTAGCTTGGCAGTGAGAGAAACGAATTTAAAATAGTCTCAGATGTTGTAAGTAATCTAATGTAAAGAAAAGAAAAGAAAACTCTCCCCACACCTTTCTGTTCCCATCTTTCGTCTTCTGCTGAGTGCTACAGTGTATCGTCCTCTTTGCATGACTGGTGGATTCTGCCCAGACATGGCCACACGCTCCCGGCCTTTTCAAGCGCTCAGCCTCCCTTATACTCCCCCCTCTGCCCCGTGCTCCTCCACCTGTTGGTGTCCTTTAGGAGCCAGGGCCTCTCCTATGCCTGCTGTCCAACCCAATCAGGGCCGTGACAGGGGAGAGCGAGCCTGTGAAATCACACCTCTCAGCTGTTCACACTCGCCCCGAGACACCCTACACCCACTGCTCCCCTTTTTACACCGAATTTCAATGGTTCCTTTAGGGAGAGAGAGAGGAGAAAGCAGGAAACAACTGCGGGCGAGGGACTTCTGTGCAGTAGTGGGTTAGTAGTCACAGCTGAAACAAGCTAGTGTTACTACTGTCTGGGATTTGGTAAGCTTGCGGGCTTTAGGCTCAAGGCTAGAAAGATTTGTGATTGAGATGCTTCAGTTTACTTCGATAAATGGCAAACAAAACAAGCACAGATTTTCTGAGCACCAACACTCTTACAAATAAAGGTGCTTTAAAGGTTCTTCACAGCAATGCCATAGAAGAACCATTTTTGGTTCCACAAAATACCATTCTGTCAAAGGTTCTTTAAAGAACCACCTTTCTTACCTTTTTATAATCTGAAGTACCTTCTTTCGCCACAAAGAGCCTTTTATGAAACAGAAAGGTTTTTTAGATGTTAAAGGTTCTTTATAGAACCATTT
>NC_133373.1:7303004-7335920 GCF_049309525.1 Garra rufa | reverse complement strand
ATCGATAAATGTTTATTTATTGAACATATTCATAAATGTTAATGTCCAATCTATGTTGGGTTCATTTTAAGCTAGAAATATTTATATTATTTTTATAATATTTAAGCCATAGTTGAGTTAAATAAAACCCAGAAGGTTCAGTTGAACATTTAACCCAGTCACTGGGTCAAAACAACCCAGCCAACAACCCAATTTTGAGTGTAAATATAGGCTTTACAGTTGAGCCCAAAAGTCTAAGACACCTACTGAAAATGCTTATGATTTAAAAAAATAATTTGAATAATTTTGAATCTTTTTTTTTTTTTTTTTTACAACAAATTGGAAAACATGCATGGAAAACATGATTTACGTGTGTGGTTATGTTGATTTAAAAAGATGATTTAAATATAAATATAAATATTCATTATATATTAAAATAATTGATGAAAATAATAAAATTGAAATTTATTTAATTATTTTTTACTTATAAAATGTAAAAAGCATTTAATGAAATAAATTAATGTAATAAAAAATATATTACATACATAATATACATTGTAAATTCTTAGTTACTATATATATATATATATATATATATATATATATATATATATATATATATATGTATGTATGTATGTGTATAAACACACTGCCACTCAAAAGTTTGTAATCAGTAATCAAAATTTGTGGTGTTTAATGTAATCAAGTAGTAGTAATCAAAAATACAGAAAAAGTAAATGAAGTAAAAAGCATTTAATTAAATAAAATAATGTAATTAATAAATATTATTACATATATATATATATATATATATATATATATATATATATATATATATATATATATATATATACACTGCCACTCAAAAGTTTGGGATCAGTAAGATTTTTAATGTTTTTTTATTTTTATTTTTAAAAAGTCTCTTATGCAATAAGATTCAATAAATTCAATTTATTCAATCAAAAATACGGAAAATAGTAAATAAAAGTTTTTTATCTTAATATACTTCTTTGAGGCAAAGCTGAATTTTGTTTTTGTTTGTTTTTTAATGTTTTAGTTATCAAAGAATCCTGAAAAAAGTATCACAGGTTCCAAAAAAAAAAAAAATTAAACTGTTTCTGAAGGATCATGTGATACTGAATACAGGAGTAATGATGCTGAAAATTCAGCTTTGCATCACAGGAATAAATTAAATTTTAAAGTATATTCAAATAGAAAACCACTATTTTAAATTGCATTAACATTTCTGAATATTTTTGCTGTCTTTTATAATCAAATAAACACAGCCTTGATGAGCAGAAAAGTCTAATTTTAATGCTTTTAAAAGCATTAAAAATCTTACTGATCCCAAACTTTTGAGTGGCAGTGTATAATATAATTTGTTTTTCTATTTAAAATAGAAATGATATATTATATATAATTATAATATTTATGCTATGCTTAATATTTATTTATTTATTCAGAATATATATATATATACAAGTTTTTTTTTGTAGTTTTTAATGATTTTTGTTTGAAATAGAAATATATATTTTTTATTATATTTACACACACACACACACACACACACACACACACACACACACACACACACACACACACACACACACACACACACACACACACACACACACACAAAGTTTTCAGGATTTTTTATTTGAAATAGAAATGCTTTATTTAATCTAATATAACACACACAAACAAAATGAACACACATACAAATGCATCATAATGCATTTAAAAACATTATTATTATTACTATATATACAAAATTTGATGTCAAATACTTAATATATAATTTTAAATAAATTTAGCCTCACAACAGTTGTCACACACATGAAAATGCATTATAAAGCGTTAAAAAAATCTTTATTATACAAACTGTTCTTATGACATTTTTTATTCATGTGAATTGATGATACTTATTTACTGTCACACATCTCTTATTCGTTTGATGAACAGTCACGTTTTGCACTATGCTTGACTACCACATGATTTGAAGCCCGAGCCACCCACAGAATGAACCCGACCTAGTTCTATGGAGGAAATGGGAGAGGCCCTGGTAGATTTTCCCCTGCAACAAGCACGCCAGTACCCCTGAAGTCAGCACCTGTGTTCTAAAAGGAGCCCAGGCAACAGGAGACCCAGGGCCAGAGATGAGGCTTACTCTGAAACCCAACACTCTGCACCCTTTTAACAGTATTAAACACCACAAATAGCCAGCAGCACTGCTCTTCTCAGGAATAGTACCATGCATGCTCAACAATTACTGTTTCCTGTGGCTGCACATGACAGTAACAAATTAGACATTTCCATCCACATCATTACAGAGGATTACAACATATGCCATCAGTAATAGCCGCAGGTCATTATACACCTGTCAGAGAAGACATTCTTGCATCTAAAGCTAAGAATACACTCTAATTTCTCATAATTCTAAATTGTTTACTGTTTAAATGAACGCCGAATCCGTACGAGAAATACAAATACGTAAAAATAAAAAATCCACAACGATCGGTTGTCATTTTCAGTAGCTAATCCCATGGAGGCTGTGAAACAATTGTAAGGGTGTGTCTTTAATGCACTACGGAAACAATATGGAGCAAGTGTTCAATGGGGTCAATGGGAAAATAGAGAATGACAGAGAGAAAGAGAGAGAGAGAATGCTCAGTGTTCGAAGAGAACGTAAGCTCCAAATCTGACCGCTCAGTTTATTTTTAACACTGGCAGTCAAGCTGGGCCTCACGGTGCTAATAACTTTGTTCCTCTCTGTCACTAGCATTTGGCCAGCAGCATCCCAGTTTATTCTAAGAGGTCATATAGCTCTCTCTTTTTCCGGAGGCTGGCATATAATTTTTCAGGCAGTGCAATTTAAACAGCTGATTCCCAGGACACAGATGCACAGAACAGGACTTGAAGTAGCTAGACATGATCTTTTTTACATTTCTGCTACATAGCATAGACACGATGATATGTTGTTGTGTTGATTTAACCACAGTTATTACATATGAACATCCACGTTTTTACTCATAACTAATGCCTTAACTGATGTTGACTGCTGTTAATTCTTTTCTAATCTAGAAACCAATTATGACAGATCAAGTTGTGAATCATATTCAGTATACTCTTAAAAATAAGCGTGCTTCAAAAGGTTCTTTAAGCGATGCCATAGAAGAACCAGTTTTGGTTCCACAAAGAACCATTCAGTCAAAGGTTCTTTAAAGAATCATTTCTTGCTTAACTTTTTATAATCTGAACCTTATTTACCACAAATAACCTTTTGTGAAACAGATTAGGTGTTAAAGGTTCTTTATGGAACCATTTAGGCAAAATGGTTCTTCTATGGCATCGTGAAGCACCTTTATTTTTAATAGTGTAGGATAAAAACTTAAATGCAAAATATATTACCATTGTAGAGTAGAATGTCCATCTTGAAGTAATAATAACAATGGTAATAGAATTTATTAATATTAATTTAAGGATCATCAAATAATATCAATAATTTTTCATCTATGTTTAAATTTAAACGGTAAACCTCTGTTGTGCTGCACTTTGTTTGCCAAAAAAGAAAGAAAGAATTTGTTCTTTTTTTTTTTTTTTTTGAGTACACTAAGATTAGTTCACCTCCAGAATAAATAATTCCTAAAAAATGTACTCAGCTCTCTGCCATCCAAGATGTTCATGTGTTTCTTTCTTCATTTGAAAAGAATTAGTTTTTGAGGAAAACATTTCAGGATTTTTTTTTCATATAGTCATATAGCCAACAGGTTGAAGGTCCAAACTGTAATTTCAATGCAGCTCAAAGGGTTTTACACAATCCCAGTGGAGGAAAAAGGGTCTTTTGATCACCACTTTCTAAAAAAAGAACACAATTATATACCTTTTAACCACAAATGCTTGTCTCTACATCCACGACTTCATGCATTACATAATCATGTTGGAAAGGTCACACGCGATTACTTCTTTGTCTGTGTACTTCGGTTTAAAAGGGTAGTGCAGGACGAAATCTCCATCTCATTTGCTTCTCCAACTTCAAAATCGTCTGATATTGTCAACTTTTTTGTTTGACTTTCTTTGCACGTTCACTTTGTAAACACTGGGTTGGTAATGGGTAATGAGTGATGCTGTGCAAGACGAGCATTTGTGGTTAAAGGAAAAGTTACAGATAATTTACTCACCCCCTTGTCATCCAAGATGTTCATGTCTTTCTTTTTTCAGTTGTAAAGAAATAGTTTTTTTGAGGAAAACATTTCAGAATTTCTCTCCATATAGTGGACTTCTATGGTGCCCCCGAGTTTGAACTTCCAAAATGCAGTTTCAAAGGGCTTTAATCGATCCCAGCTGATTAAGGGTCTTTTCTAGCAAAACAATTGGGTTATTTCCTAAAAAAGTACAATTTATATACTTTTTAGCCTCAAATGATCACTAGATAAGACCCTTATTCCTTGGCTGGGATCATTTAAAGCCCTTTTAAACTGCATTTCGGAAGTTCAAACTCACGGACACCATAGATGTCCACTATATGGAGAGAAATCCTGAAATGTTTTCCTCAAAAAACATAATTTCTTTACGACTGAAGAAAGAAAGACATGAACATCTTGGATGACGAGGGGGTGAATAAATTATCTGTAAACTTTTGTTCTGGAAGTGAATTTCTCCTTTAAAAGTATATCAATTTTTGATTTTTTTTTTTTTTTTTTAGAAAATGACAACATTTTGCAAGACAAGATACTTATTCCTCGGCTGGGATCATGTTGAGCCCTTTGAAGCTGCATTGAAACTGCAATTTTGACCTTCAACCCGTTGGCTCTGATTGAAGTCCACTATATGGAGAAAAATACTGGAATGTTTTCCTCAAAAACCTTAATTTCTTTGCGACTGAGGAAAGAAAGACATTAACATCTTGGATGACAGGGGGGTAAGTAAATTATTAGGAATTTTTTATTCTGATAGAGAACTAATCCTTCAAAAAATTTATTAAATTGTTAAAGTTTTCTGCATTAATTTTATTACCACATTTTTTATAATAAATTTATATAATATTAGAATACATAAAAAATCTAAACAGACAGCACAGAATTTCAGAAAAAAATTAAACATTTTATAGAGCAATAATTGTAAAAGTTTTAATAAATCATTCAAATGTAACATTTTTATGAATTTAACTGATTAGAAATACTTTTTGATTGATAAACTTATTACAAATTTAAAAAACACTTAATATGCAAACAGAAGCAGAGGCGCTAGAAAAGCCAAGGTCAACACTCAGTAAAACATGGAGGTATCAGCCCCAAGGACACTGGTTCAAATTCTCAGTAAAAGCAAGAACTGATAAAAACTGTATACCTTGAATGCAAAAATGTCTGCCAAATGCATAAAGGTAAATGTAATGTGGGACTATGCTCTGTTTTGCAGATTGTCATAGATAATTGATTGATCTGGAAAGGTAAACTAATGTTTTAGATGAATGACAAATATGATGTTTAAAAGAGACAAAGGGATATTTTAGACCACCCAGGAAAATATAAATGCAGTTTTATTCAAAGAAGGAGGATAAAATTTGTGTACTTAAAATGATTCATCCAAAAATGAAAATTCTGTCAACATTTACTCACCCTCAGGTCCTCCCAAACCTGAATGACTTTCGTTCTTCTATGGAACATAAAACAAGACATTATGAAAATATCACAGTACGCACTGAAAGTCAATGGGGTCGCACTGACTTTCACTAAATGGACACTTTAAATATTCATCAAAATATCTTTTTTCACAGAATGCCTTGTTGTGAAGAAAAAAGCAAGTCATACATTTTTTAAATGATTAAATGATGACGTAAATGTAGTTTTGTGTCTATATGTGTGTGTTTGTGTATTCACTACAATATGGGAACCAAATGTCCCCATGAAGGATAGTAATACCAGTAAATTTTGACCTTGTGGAGACATTTTTAGGTCCCCATGAGAAAACAAGAATAAGGTGTTTTTTTAAATCTAAAAATGCAGAAAGTTTTAGGTTGGGGTATAAGGCGATAGAAAATACAATTTAAAAACCATTATGCCTATGGAACGTCACCACAATGATAGCAATACCTGTGTGTGTTTGATGCATGTGATTTCCTGTGTAATGTGAAAGTCATCAACATGCATTTAAAAGTGGAGCTGGTTAAGGCACACCATAATTCTTCAGCTTTAAAAGTGTTGTCCTTCCTTAGGTATGACAGTTGCTCCCGCTGAGGTTGACACAGCTGTCTGTGAGGGTCTGGTGCTGCTCTATGAAAGATGGGAATAGAAAAGGTCAAAGGACACTTGCATTTTAGTAGATGTCAAAACAGGTGCTAGCAATTGAGAGGTAAACAGCGTATTCTCTACTGCTATTCCCTAAAGATGTTCAAAATGACTCTTTGAAAGAAGATAAATAATTCTGTATGAACTGTTCCTATTGGTGATTTATTAGCAATTCACATTTCTAGCAGCTGCTAGCTGTTGAACACGTCCCCATGCATTCCCAGTCACAAGTAGGCTACAGTTTTAGTAAATGAAGGCTAGATATTATTAAACAGCAGACCAAATGGTCATATAGCAGGAAATGCACCTCTGACCCCTTCCTGTCACACCTTAAAAGACCCACATGAAACAGGCAGGGTGTCAAAATGGGATATGTGTTGGTTCAACTGGTGTCAGCAATCTCACTGAAAACCGGGGGTGCTCAATGAATGAACGTGTGAGCGCTGGTGGTCAGGGTAAAGTTGGGGTAACTAGGTCAAAACTGACATATTCACACCGACTGACAAATGAACAAAAGATAATAGGTGTGGATTCTACATTCAGAGACTATTTACTACAGCCTGAAGCTGTTACATGTCAATAAAAAGTAGGTAATATACTGTGATTGTAGTATAGTATATCAGTGTTTAGAAAATAAGTCATCAAATGGTCTGCATTTTTGTTAGTGCATCATTATTCAGGGTTTCAGGGCTGTCTAACACAACTATAATATGTGACCCTGGCCACAAAACCAGTCTTAAGTAGCATGGGTATATTTATTGATTTTACTTTTATGACAAAAATCATTAGGGTATTAAGTAAAGATCATGTTCCATGAAGATATTTTGTACATTTCCTACTCTAAATATAAAAAACTTAATTTTTGATTAGTAATATGCATTGCCAAGAACTTCATTTGGACAGCTTTAAAGACGATTTTCTCAATATTTAGATTTGTTTTGCACCCTCAGATTTCAGATTTTCAAATAGTTGTATCTTGGCCAAATATAGTCCTAACAAACCATACATCAATGAAAAGCTTATTTATTCATCCTTCAGAAAAAATGTATTTACCCTTATGACTGGTTTTGTCGTCCAGGGTCACACATGTTTGATGTCAGATCCTTCACATGCACATAAAGACAAACTCACTTAGAATAGTTATTTATATCTTTACTGAGCATCACCGACTTAAAATATTCTTTAAGATATCAACTACCTTTTAAACACTAGTTTTAAACACTACATTTTTGCTTTTACTGCAAATTACAAGGCTGCTCTGTTTAACAATTGTATTGTCACATGACTTTACCACAGATGTTGTGAGGTCACAGGTCACATCTGTTTCTGTGAATGTCATCTTAAGGTGGTAGAAACCTTATTAAATGTCTTTTTTATTCTTATAGGTTAATTCTTACTGCCTGCAATAGCCAAGCTGTCACACTGGGTAATAACTTTTACTTTTTCTGAAACCTTTCCAAAGTATTTTCATTCATTAAACATTTTTATATATTAAACATTATAGCCTATATTTTATATCACTAAAATGGGAGTGCACATTGATCCCCCTGTTAAAATGTCTTTAAACAAGCATAGATTATATAACATAGATTATACATTTTTTATTCGAGTTACAGTTTGTTTTGTTAAAAACGAATATCAGCTATTGTGTTGGCTATTCGTACATTTATTGACAACAAACCATGAATGTCAGCCAGGGTTGGTCGAAATAGGATTTCGATGTGAGTTGCGCCCTGTCCAACTTCCTTTGTTTACTACCGGGCAAGATGGCGGCGCCCACATAAACGACAGCACAGAGGACGCTCAGTTTGGAAATCAAGCTGTATTTTTCTTGAGAAATCAATTTGACAACAACTTTAAACACCCGCTGAATTGCCGCAAGTTTTTTTTTATTTAATCGACTACATTGTATAGATTAATGTATCTTGTTGCACCGCGCAATGATGATCTGAACTACAGCTGAGCTGTGAAATGTTCAGGAGCATGCATTCATGTCGGTCGGTTTGGATCCGCTGGTTAACGTGTAAATACCCATCAGATTGAGCCAGAGATAAATCACGGGAAAATATAAGACCATTGATGCTTTTAGTAGACGTATAAACAGTACAGTGAAGGCATCTCGCAGGCATGCGGTGTGTGAAGGCACTGCAGCTCACCCTTGCGGTCGTCAAACCAGATGCTGTGGCCCATCCACTCATTTTGGAGGTGAGATGACACTGCACTGCACCTGTCTGATTATATATAAATAATTAAAAGAAAATTCTGCAAACATTGCGGAGTCTACATCATGTGGATGTGCTATTGCTTGAAATTAGCAACTGAAATACAAGTAGGGGACTGATATGCTATATCTTCGGAACTGTAAGAATTGTAAGAATTATGAATTCAAATTACTACATAAATCTGTATTTTCTCTCTTTTGTATTTGCTATTTTGTAGCAGCTGTATGCTATTTGTTTATACATGGAATGCAGATTCTGAAAGGAATAGTTCACCCAAAACTAAAAATTCTGTCATTAATTACTCACCCACATGTCCTCCCAAACCTGTAAGATCTTTGTTCATCTTCAAAACACAAATTTATTTTTTTATATTTTTTTAAATTAAAAATCTGAAAGGCAGTGATGCAACTGACCCGTTCAAGGCCTAGAAATATAGTAATGACATTTTTAATGTAGTCCATGTGACATCAGGTTCCTTAAAGGAGAAGTCCGGTGTGATATTGACCTAAAGTGTATTGAATCATGATACCGAGTGTGAACGTACCTTGCATATCTCATCTTGGTTTGTGTCCCTCAGTCCGAAATCTGGGGTTAGTTAGCCGACGCTAACAACAGGTTGTCAATGAGGGTGAATAGGGCATCGGAGTAGCCATGTAAATAAATCACTGTTTTATGCCATTTACGAGGTACAAAGTAGCTCCACACTTCATTGGTAGACTTCCAAGGGCCCTGGCATTTAAAACAAGACATTGAGAACTTAGAAAAAGCACCGGTAGTTTATTTACAAGAAGATTTATACAGACAGTACCTGGAAGAAATTTAGCGGCCGCCGCCATCTTGAATTTAGTCACAATAAGTCGAGTGACTTATCGTGACTAAATTCAAGATGGCGGCGGGCGGTAATTTTACTAAGGGGAATGTCTGCCTTGGAAGTCTACCAATGAAGTGTGGAGCTACTTTGTGCCTCGTAAATGGTGTAAAACAGTGATTTATTTACATGGCTAGTCCAATGCCCTATTCACCCTCATTGACAACCTGTTGTTAGCATCGGCTAACTAACGCCAGATTTTGGACTGCAGTTGACAAGCCGAGATGAGCTATGAAGGGTAAGTTCACACTCGGTATCATGATTCAACACACTTTAGGTCAATATCACACCGGACTTCTCCTTTAACCTTATTGTTATGAAGCTATGAGAATACATTTTGTGCGCAAAGAGAACAAAACAACTTTATTTAGCAATTTCTTCTCTCCGGCTACAACATACTACCTTTCTGGCCCTTGAATGTGGTACACTCTTAAAATGCCACTTAAAATTTGGGTTATTTGGCAACCCAGCACTGGGTATAGGCTATATATATATATATATATATATATATATATATATATATATATATATAGGACAGAATGCATGCTGCTTGGTTATTTTGACCCAGTTGGTTTGGTTAAATGTTTTTACCCAACATCCTGGTTTGTTTTATTCAAGTCAACTATTTTTTTTTTTTTTTTTTTGTCAAATAAGCTTTATTGAAAAAACAAGGTTTTGAAGATGAATGCAGTCTCACATATTTTGTTTCTATTACTTGTACAAAGAATACAATCAAAGTAAAAAAAAAAAAACACATCACAAACGATCCCTTACACAACCTGTTTACATTAGTTTGTAAAGTACGATTAAAAAAAATATTAAAACATGAAATTAACAAATGATGCATTAATCCGTAGGGGTTCCATCAAGGTAACAGAGAAAAGGGTGCCAGATTTAGTCAAACTGCTCACATTTACCCTTCAAACTGTACCTAATTTGTTCAAAATTTAATCAATTGTTGTAATCATTGTTTAAAAATTACTACATTGCTAGTTTAAAATGGGCTGGGAATTTAAAATAACTCAGAGAATTATAGATGCAATAATCAAAAGATGAACATTTATTATGAGGCAAGAATGGACAAAAATGTATCTGTTTATTTATGTAGTAATTTTACTTCATAATCAAAATCTTAATAATGACATATTTTTTTTTTTTTTATAAAGGAGAACTATCCCTTTAAATACATTGACTAAATAATTTATGGTATGTTTCAAAATTGTATTGTTTGTTGAAAAGCCCATAATTTAGTTGCTTTGTGTTTCCTAAGATTGGGTTTGCAAGTTGGTGAAAAGATAATAATTAATTGAATAAATTAAAATAAGAGCAATAAAATTGATTTTTTTCCCATTATTTTAGTGCATCAAGTTAAACTAAATGGAAATGAGACTTGTTGTTTTGACAACTGAAACAACCTACAACTGAAATATGTTTAATATGTTTAATTCTTTAATATACACTACCAGTCAAAAGTATTGGAACAGTAAGATTTTTTATGTTTTTTAAAGAAGTCTCTTCTGCCTGCATTTCTTTGATCAAAAAAACCCCCAGCAAAAACAGTAACATTTAAAAACATTTTTACTATTTAATTCTTTTCTATTTCTATTTTGTTATCTTTTACGTTGTTTCAAAACTGTATTGTTTGTTGAAAAGCCCATAATTTAGCTGCTTTATGTTTCCTTAGCTGGGGTTTGCAAGGTGGTGAAAATTTAGTAAATTATTGAATAAATTAAAATTAGAGCAATAAAAATGTTTTTTTTATTATTATTATTTTAGTGCATCAAGTTAAACTAAATGGAAATGAGACGTGTTGTTTTGACAACTGAAACAACATGCATCTAAAATATGTTTAATATGTTTATTTTTTTATATACACTACCAGTCAAAAGTATTTGAACAGTAAGATTTTTAATACTTTTAAAGAAGTCTCTTCTGCTTGCATTTATTTGATCCAAAGAACAGCAAAAACAGTAACATTTTGAAATATTTTTACTATTTAAATGTTCTATTTCTACTCTATTATCTTTTACATTGTGTTTCAGAATTGTATTGTTTGTTGAAAAGCCTATAATTTAGCTGCTTCATGTTTCCTAAGCTGGGGTTTGCAAGTTGGTGAAAAGATAATAATTCATTGAATAAATTAAAATAAGAGCAATAAAAATGACATTTTCATTATTTTAGTGCATCAAGTTCAACTAAATGGAAATGAGACATGTTGTTTTGACAACTGAAACAACATACGACTGATATGTTTATTTTTTTTATATACACTACCAGTCAAAAGTATTGGAACAGTAAGATTTGTAATGTTTTTTAAAGAAGTCTCTTCTGCCTGCATTTCTTTGATCCAAAGAACAGCAAAAACAGTACAATTTTAAAATATTTGTACTATTTAAATTCTTTTCTATTTCCATTCTGTTATCTTTTACATTGTTTCAAAATTGTATTGTTTGTTGAAAAGCCTATAATTTAGCTGCTTCATGTTTCCTAAGATGGGGTTTGCAAGTTGGTGAAAATATAATAATTGACTGACTAAATTAAAATAAGAGCAATAAAAAAATTTTTTTTATATTATTTTAGTGCATGAAGTTAAACTAAATGGAAATGAGACATGTTGTTTTGACAACTGAAACAACATACATCTAAAATATGTTTATTATGTTTTTTTTTATATATACACTACCAGTCAAAAGTATTTGAACAGTAAGATTTTTAATGTTTTTAAATAAGTCTCTTCTGCTTGCATTTATTTGTTCCAAAGAACAGCAAAAACAGTAACATTTTGAAATATTTTTACTATTTAAATGTTCTATTTCTACTCTATCTTTTACATTGTGTTTCAGAATTGTATTGTTTGTTGAAAAGCCTATAATTTAGCTGCTTCATGTTTCCTAAGCTGGGGTTTGCAAGTTGGTGAAAATATAATAATTCACTGAATAAATTAAAATAAGAGCAATAAAATTATTATTTTTTATTATTATTTTAGTGCATGAAGTTAAACTAAATGGAAATGAGACATGTTGTTTTGACAACTGAAACAACATACATCTAAAATATGTTTAATATGTTTATTTTTTTATATACACTACCAGTCAAAAGTATTTGAACAGTAAGATTTTTAATGTTTTTATCAAGTTAAACTAAATGGAAATGAGACATGTTGTTTTGACAACTGAAACAACATACATCTAAAATATGTTTAATATGTTTCATTTTTTAAATATACACTACCAGTCAAAAGATTTTTAATGTTTTTTTAAAGAAGTCTCTTCTGCCAGCATTTATTTGATTAAATTTTGAAATATTTTTACTATTTAAATGAACTGTTTTCTATTTCTATTCTATTATCTTTTGCATTGTGTGTCAAAATTGTATTGTTTGTTGAAAAGCCTATAATTTAGCTGCTTAATGGGGTTTGCAAGTTGGTGAAAATATAATAATTCACTGAATAAATTAAAATAAGAGCAGTAAAAATGAAATACTTAATAAACTAGCCTCAATCTCTATCCATCCTGCTGAATGTTACTTTTTAAATAAAGAGAAAAATTAGTGTCTTGTACCTCGAAATATGTGGAGGCTCAAGGCTACATAACAATTTGTCTTTACTATTAAAACCAACCAACGTCTCGCCTGATTTAATTTCCGCTGTTTGTCGCTTCAAAGAGATAAAGGTGCGTTTAATTAGCAACAATTTCCTCATGCAACGTGTTTTAAAACCTGAAGCCCTGACTGCTTTCATTTACACCGGTGGATTTTAAATGTGATGTTTGTGTTTTCATTAGAGGGAGATGTACTTTCATCACTCAATCTGTAATCTTGTTCTTTTTGGACTCTTAATTAACCCTATTAATTAGCTTCATATTTATGCTGAGATTTTTTTGTCATCTTGTTATGGGCGAAGATGAAATGAAAAGACCTACAGCAAAATTGCAACAGACTAGCATAGCAACGCATTTTCACTGAAAATGAGTGATAGATTTAAGAGACAGATGGGCACAGAAGCACTTGAATATAATATTTCTTTTCATTTCAGGCTCTTCATCAGAAGATTCTCGAAAACTTCATCATAGTCAGAAAGAAGGATCTGATGTGGAAAACACAAGATTCAGAAAAGTTTTATGCTGAACATGCAGGTAGAAATGCATCTTTTTTCCTTTAATATCTAGTGCATGAATGAAAAAGGTCTGTGTTTGTAACAGATTGAATGGTTAAGTACATGTGTGGGTGGTTGTCCGTGTGATGTGTGATTTTAAACAGGGTGAGTCACAGTAAAGGCTTCGCACAACCTGGAGTTATAATGTTGACACAGCATGTGGAGAGAGAACATGTTCCTCAGTCTCAGTTTATCATATCCTGCATCCAAAGAAAAGCAGCTGCCTCGCATTCATATGGCTGTATTGTGTATTGCAAAAGCCTTTTCAGACCATATTAACAGATTGCAACAGAAATCTGCTGCATAAATCACATCACCCTTGTTGGCTTATTACTAGTGCGAAAATTGATCATAAGATAAAAGATAAGCAGCAGTTTTGGTTATCATATGTTTTTATTTTGCAGGACGTTTTTTCTATCAAAGACTGGTTGAATTCATGTCAAGGTAATGTTATTTTCATGTTCCTTTTTCAGTAATCAGAAAAGAAATCTAACTATCTATCTATCTATATAAATATATATAAATATACATGTATGTATGTATGTATGTATATGTATTTAGTTTCATTTTAATTTAAATTTTAGTTAGTTTTAGTTTTTTTAATGTCTATATATTTTATTAATTTTATTTCAGATTTATTTTTCATTATGTTAGTGCAGTTAAATTCAATGAAAATGAGACCATAAGAAAATGATAAAATGAAATCAGATGATGCTTTGACAATTGAAACAACATACAACTGAAATATGTTTAATTTTTTAATATACACTACCAGTCAAAAGTTTTTGAACAGTAAGATTTTTAATGTTTTTTTAAAGAAGTCTCTTCTGCCTGCATTTATTTGATCCAAAGCAAAAACAGTTAAATTTAGAAATATTTTTACTATTTAAAATATCTGCTTTCTTTCTGAATATATTGTAAAATTTAATTTGTTCCTGTGATCAGAGCTAAATTTTCAGCATCATTATTCCAGTCTTCAGTGTCACATGATCCTTCAGAAATTGTTCTAATATGCCGATTTGCTGTTCAAGAAACATTTATTATTATTATTATTATCAATACTGAAACAGTTGAGTAAATTTTTTTATTCTTTGACGAGTAGAAAGATCCAAAGTTTATCATTTATCTGAAATATGCTTTTGTAACATTATATTCTATACCATTCAAAAGCTTGGAGTCATTATATATATATATATATATATTTTTTTTTTTTTTTAAAGAAATGATAGAAATTAATACTTTTATTTAGCAAGGATGCTTTAAATTGATCAAAAATGATGATAAAGACATTAATAATGTTACAAAAGATTTAGTTTTCAGATAAATGCTGTTCCTCTGAGCTTTCTATTCATTAAAGAAACCTAAAAAAATCTACTCAGCTGTTTTCAACATAATAAGAAATGTTTTTTGAGCAGCAAATGAGAATGATTTCTGAAGGATCATGTGACTGGAGTAATGATGCTAAAAATTAAACTTTGAAATCACAGGAATGAATTACATTTTAAAATATTTAAATAGAAAGCAGTTATTTTTACCTCTAAACTTGACTGTTTCTGCTGTACTTTGGAACAAATGAATGCAGGCTTGGTGAGCAGAAGAGACTTTAAAAACCATTACAAATCTTACTGCTTAAAAACTTTTGACTGATAGTGTATTTTATTTCATTTCTGATGCATATTTGATTTCAAGCAACATTTTTAATGCTTTTAGGTTTGGTCAACTGTAATAACCCTGCTACATTCTTGCATGATTTGGTTATTTCAGGTCAGCCAGACATTGGTTGTTTTAGGTCAGTGTTTTGTGCAAAAAGCGAACGTGTTTCTGTTCTTTTCTGTTTCATCCATTCAGCTGCACATGGCTTCAGACGTTGAGAATTCATTATGTGTATACATTATGTTAGCCTTTCAGCTATTACCTGATAAAATTCCTGGTAAAACCTGTTCATACTACCAGGAAGAGAAACAACTGCTGTAGAAATTCTTGAAACTGTGTTATTTGACTGAACATGCATTTATGAAAGTCAAAGGTTAACCGTGTAACCTCTTGTAATTGCACGAGTCTTAACAACTTTTCCTCAAATTACCCTCTGAGCTGATTATACAGCTTCACAGACATTATTCATCAAAGGCCGTGACATTTAAATCACTGCATTCAGAAAGAATGGAAAAGAATGGATGTACTTTATTTAGCTTTTTGTTCTTGAATATTAACACATACTCTGCCATTCAAAAGTTTGGGGTCAGTAAGAAAAAGTTAAAACTTTCAATCAGTGAGGATGCATTAATGTTAATGTTTTATAAAAAAAAAAGTATTTTTATTTATTACAAATGTTATGCTTTAGAACTTTAGAACAGCAACTGCTTTTAATATTGATAATAGTAAGAAAAATGTTTCTTGAGTAGCAAATCAGCATATTAGAATGATTTCTGAAAGATCATGTGACACTTAAAGGAACACTCCACTTTTTTTGGAAATGGGCTCATTCTCCAACTCCCCCCCGAGTTAATAAGTTGATTTTTACCGTTTTGAAATCCATTCAGATGTTCTCCTGTTCTGGCGATATCACTTTTAGCATAGCTTAGCATAGATCATTGAATCCTATTAGACCAATAGCATCGCGTTCAAAAATGACCAACGAGTTTCCATATTTGTTGTATTTAAAACTTGACTCTTCTGTAGTTCTATCGTGTACTAAGACCGGTGGAAATGCAAAGCTGCGAGTTTCTAGGCTGATAAAATTAGGAACTACACTTCCATTCCAGCGTAATAGTCAAGGAAGTTTGCGTAATATGGCCGAAGCAGGCGGAGTATTATCAGAAATGAGTTCCCAGCTAGTTTAGCATTTGCACATGTGCTGCGCGGTATTACTGCTCCTGCTTCAGCCTTATTACGGCAGCAAACTTCCTTGACTATTACGCCGGAATGGGAGTGTAGTTCCTAATCTTATCAGCCTAGAAAATTGAAGCTTTGCATTTCCACCGGTCTTAGTACACAAGATAACTACAGAAGAGTCAAGTTTTAAATAGGACAAATATCGAAATTCGTTGGTCATTTTTGAACGTGATGCTAGTGGTCTAATAGGATTCAATGATCTATGCCAAGCTATGCTAAAAGTGATATCGCCAGAACAGGAGAACGGCTGAATGGATTTCAAAACGGTAAAACTCAACTTATTAACTCTTGGGGAGTTGGAGAATGAGCCTATTTCCAAAAAAAGTGGAGTGTTCCTTTAAGACTAGAGTAATGATGCTGAAAATGCATTACATTTTAAAATTATAAAAACAGAAAACAGTTGTTTGAAATTATAATATTTTAAAATATTACTGTATTTTTTATTATATAAATGCTGCAAGATGTCTTTCAAAAACGTTCAAAAAATATTACAGAGCCCAAACTTTAGAACACTATTTTGAATTAATGTGAAACTACAGATGCTGTATGTACCGCTGCTCATCCTCTCGAATGGAATAATTAATGCAGATATATGATCTCTCATCTGGAGAGGAACATCAGTGCTCGTTGTTAATGTAGCGGCTGATCCAGTTTAGACAGTGAGGCCGATGTTACCATGGCACCCTGTCCTCAGAACATGTCTTTGTCTGTGAAAGATAAAACATTAGCGCAGCTCTCGAACTGACCTGTGTCTTTTAGTCTACGTCAGAGTCATATAAAAATAAGCAGCTGATTATTCCTAAGCTTTTAGTTCCATTTGTGTGTCCCCTAAGGCAGCACTGCTCATCTTTTGTGACTAGGCCTATATATTAACGTCATAAAAGAAAAAAAAAATTGTTTTTCTTTTGGATTCAATTCTGTTTATCCATCTATACGAACACAAGGTTTTCACAGCTTCCTGTGTAATCCTGCTGTTTACTTATATTCCCACAATAGCGGCCCAATGAGAGCCTACATCCTAGCCAGGGAAGACGCTGTCACTCACTGGAGGGGGATGATGGGTCCAACAAAAGTGTTTAGAGCTCGCTTCACTTCACCAGACACCCTGCGTGGCCAATATGGGCTGACTGACACCAGAAACACTACTCATGGTTCAGGTAGAGTAACACTGATTTTGTATGTTTGCCCACTGAATTATCAGTCTATAATTTTAATGGTAGGTTTATTTTAACAGTGAGAGACAGAATAACAACAAAAATATCCAGAAAAACGCATTTATAAATTGCATTTTAATGAGTGAAACAAATATTTGATCCCTTATCAATCAGCAAGATTTCTGGCTCCCAGGTGTCTTTTATACAGGTAACAAGCTGAGATTAGGAGCACTCTCTTAAAGGCAGTGCTCCTAATCTCAGTTTGTTACCTGTATAAAAGACTCCTGTCCACAGAAGCAATCAATCAATCAAATTCCAAACTCTCCACCATGGCCAAGACCAAAGAGCTGTCCAAGGATGTCAGGGACAAGATTGTAGACCTACACAAGGCTGGAATGGGCTACAAGACCAACACCAAGCAGCTTGGTGAGAAGGTGACAACGGTTGGTGCGATTATTCGCAAATGGACGAAAAACAAAATAACTGTCAATCTTCCTCGGTCTGGGGCTCCACGCAAGATCTCACCTCGTGGAGTTTCAATGATCATGAGAACGGTGAGGAATCAGCCCAGAACTACACGGGAGGATCTTGTCAATGATCTCAAGGCAGCTGGGACCATAGTCACCAAGAAAACAATTGGTAACATACTACGCCATTAAGGACTGAAATCCTCCAGCACTTACAAGGTCCTCCTGCTCAAGAAAGCACATGTACAGGCCTGTCTGAAGTTTGCCAATGAACATCTGAATGATTCAGAGGAGAACTGGGTGAAAGTGTTGTGGTCAGATGAGACCAAAATCGAGATCTTCGGGATTAACTCAACTCGCTGTGTTTACAGGAGGAGGAATGCTGCCTATGACCCCAAGAACACCACCCCTACCATCAAATATGGAGATGGAAACATGCTTTGGGAGTGTTTTTCTGCTAAGGGGACAGGACAACTGCACCGCATCAAAGGGATGATGGATGGGGCGTGTACCGTCAAATCTTGGGTGAGAACCTCAGCCAGGGCATGGGATGGGTATTCCAGCATGACAATGACTTAAAACACAGCCAAGGCAACAAAGGAGTGGCGCAAGAAGAAGCACATTAAGTCCTGGTGGCCTAGCCAGTCTCCAGACCTTAATCCCATAGAAAATCTCTGGAGGGAGTTGAAGGTTCGAGTTGCCATACATCAGCCTCGAAACCTTATTGACTTGGAGAGGATCTACAAAGAGGGGTGGGACAAAATCCATCCTGAGATGTGTGCAAACCTGGTGGCCATCTACAAAAAACGTCTGACCTCTGTGATTGCCAACAAGGGTTTTGCCACCAAGTACTAAGTCATGTTTTGCAAAGGGGTCAAATATATGTTTCACTCATTAAAATGCAAATCAATTAATAACTTTTTTGAAATGCGTTTTTCTGGATTTTTTGTTGTTATTCTATCTCTCACTGTTCATATGAACCTACCATTAAAATTATAGACTGATCGTTTCTTTGTCAGTGTGCAAACGTACAGATAATTTATTCCCTCACTGTAAAGGAATAGTTCACCCAAAGATGAGTTTTCCTTTAAATGTACTCATCCTCAGGACATCCACGATGTAGATGAGTTTGTTTCTACATCCAAACAGATTTGGAGTTAAGCATGACATAAGCATTATTAAATTAAGCATTACATAATTTGCTCACCAATGGATCCTCTGCTGTGAATGGGTGCCATCAGAATGAGAGTCCAAACAGCTGATAAAAACATCTTTTGAAGTAAAACAAATCCATTATTAAGGTTTTTTTAATGACAAACTGTTGCTTCTGGACAAAATGCAAAAAGTTCTCTATCTATAATTCCTCCAGAAACAGAAACAATGGTTTAAAGTTAAAAACATCTTAAAGGTGGGTTGATTAATGACAGAAATGCAGCTTTTCTCTTCATAAGATTTTATGAGTCATGTGGATTACTTGTGATGTTTTTATCAGCTGTTTGAACTCTCATCCTGATGGCACCCATTCACTGCAGACGATTCATTGGTGAGCAATGCAAAAGTGATGTAATGCAAAATTTCTCCAAATCTGTTTAGATTTAATAACCTCTCTAGAAAAGGCATATTGGGGTTTTAAGACTCTAAATATATACTAAACCATAGTACTGATTTTATAAAATAAAGGCTAATAACTTAAAATGGTGATGCATTTTCTTATTTTCTTTCTTTCAGATTCAGCTGAATCTGCCAAGAGAGAGATTTCATTTTTCTTTCCAGATTTCAATGCAGGTGAGTGGATGTTGAGGGAAGAGCCACGTTTTAGGTTGGGACTTACTGAATACAATGAGGAGAGACAAATTCATACTCTCCAGGACACATGATGATCACTGATGCTTTTACAGTGCTGCATGAATGTGACTTTCACCAGATGTTTCCCCTTCTGCAACATTTGATGTTTTCTCTGCATTGCCATGTTACTCTTTTGTGAGCACTAAATGCCTCTACCGCAGCCCTGCCAACACGAATATATACATTTGTGTTTATGTAAAAATTAATATATGTATTAGCTTTGTAATAGAGGTTAATAAATGTTTACCTCAACAACATGGCAAACTCTAAATATAGTTCTTCTTAATATTAACACAGTATCTCTGTTATAATATATTAACAGAATATAGCTTGGACTTGGAGATACAACTATTTGAAAATCTGGAATCTGAGGGTTCAAAAAATTGCCTTTAAATTTGTTCTTAGCAATGCATATTACTAATCAGAAATTAAGTTTTGATATATTTATAGTAGGAACTTAACAAAATATGTTCATGTAACATGATCTTTACTTAATATCCTAATGATTTTTGGCATAAAGGAAAAATCTATAATTTTGACCTGCAATGTATTTTTGGCTATTGCTACAAATATACCCATGCTACTTAAGACTGCCTTATTGTAAAAGTTAATTCTGAAGCAAGAGAAAAATTGGGATACAGTAAGAGTTATGCTCTTCCAAGTTACCACAATAAATATTTAATAACTCAACAATAAATATAATCTTCCAGTCAGTAAAGCAGTGATTTCAAACAATACTGGAATAACAAAACAGAGCTGCTTTATATTCTTGCGCACTACCATTTACAGCAGTGCCATCTTGCTACAGAAGCTGTAATTAGGCTTTGAACAAATGTTTGCACTTTTACCCCAAAAAGCTGAAGGCAACAATAGGCAATAGTTTTTCAAATCCAAAATCAAAATTAAAGCAGTACATCAATTTCAAGCCATCTTTCTGTTCTGGGAAAAGCGTGTGTTGTTGGTATGTTTTTAAACAATTGAAACATGATTGTTACACTTTTCACAAAATCAATGTTCACCTTGTCGATTGCCCTTCCTGATGTATCCTGTGGCTCACTGTAAGAACAGTAGATGCTTTTACTAAGATTCTTTTTTGTTAGCATCAGGAAAACAAACATCTTGACAAAGACATTACAGAGAAAAGATGTACATAAAAATAGACATCAGTCAAGTGTAACTGAATAATGAAACTAACAATTAACTGACCCTTGAAACCCGTAATTCAACTTCTTCATTTAGGCCATCCCTGCATTTTGTTTCTTTGGTCCATGACATCTTCACCAAAGCTTTCAAGAAATCCAAAATAGAGTCTTGGGGAAACACTTCATTGAGGCACTGAGTCAATTGCTGCGTCCATCAGACCGTCCACCGGTTTCATGACCTCGTAGGTGGTTTGTGATGTTTCCTTGATCTTCCCGCTCTTGTCCACTTGCCGGATACTTTGAGTCACAGTGATAGTCACTTGCTTGGTAGACATGCGGTTGTCCTGCCATTTGGTCTAATGCAGATGACATTGAGAGATTATGAGACATGATTGTTACCAAATGTTTTCAACATTTTATGACAGTTTTCTCTCAATTAATTAGTACATTTCTGGAAATCTAGCAAATTTCATGGATGAATAAACATGTTTTAGACGTTCTCCGACGAGGCAAGAGGGCCTTAGGTATTTGAAGAGCAAAAAAAAAAAATTAGTACAAAAGAACGCCAATACTACAAAATATAACATTAAAAAGTTTATAAACCATTCTTTTTCTAAAGAAACATTGTTATAGCAAGAGTCTGCGTCTCTCTTGCCTCCCCTGAGCCCATTGAGTTTTAACAGACACCCTAAAGCATGCAGTGAGTTTGGTGGGGGGTAATTGAGAATGAAAGGGGGAAAGTCATGTGAGAGGAGGCAGTGCCTGCATCGTGAAATGATTGGATATAACTGGCACTTTTAAAGGGATAGTTCACCCAAAAATGAAAATTGTGCCTTTTTACTCTTGTGAATGGCGGCAGGGAATGATATAAAAGGGAAGAATTGTTAAATAAAGTTATTTTAGTTTTCTTTGCACACAAAAAGTATTCTCATAGATTCATAACATTATGGTTGAACCACTGATGTCACATGGACTATTTTAATGGAGTTCTTACTACCTTTCTGGGCCTTGAATGTAGGGCTGTGCAATTAATCGCAATCGCGAAAAAATCGCGACTTAAGCACATGCAATTTCTAAACCGCATAAGGCTGCGATTTTTTTTATCTCTTTTTATCTTTTATAAACTCAATCTCCAAAGCTGCTGTGAGTGTCACTTTTGCCGTTTCATTTGAGAAAACTAGCATCATCATATACTGTACACACAGAAACTTCACGGCAACCTGTCAAAATAAAAGTACGGTTTAACATGAAACAGATCAATATTAGTCTTGTATTACTTTTGTACAGTATAATGTAGGTGTTTATGTATTCCTATTTAAATAATTGACATAAAACAATATATATGATAAAAAATATTACAAGATTAACCACTTAATTGTAGAAAGAAATACTACAATTATTATTTAAACGTTTTAAACTGAATATAATTTTTCTTCCCATGTATTGATTTTAACAGTAAACCTCTGTTTGTTTGCCAAAAATTAAAAGGGTTTATTTTCCATTTGATTAAAAATAAATAAATGTTTTTGCTTTTTGATTATCGGGATTTTGATTATAAAGATTGTAGAGCCCTCAAAATGTTAAAATAGAGAGTTTTGGACTTATTTTTCCACTGAAATGAATGTTTTCGTTATTACACAAAGTAGGCTAAAGTACTGGGAAAAAAGTAACATGGCTAATTTATTTTATGTTGTCTGTTTTAAAGACAATTTTACTACATACTATGTTATTTCATTGTGAAATGTTTTGAATACACTTAGAATGTATGTATGTAGCTTGTTTGAAAAAGCAAAAACAGTTGCCAAAATCGCAATATGATTATTTTGTCCATATTGCACAGCCCTACTTGAATGTGTCAGTTGTGTTGCTTTCTATGCAGGGTCAGAAAGCTCTTGGATTTTATCAAAAATATCTTAATTAGTGTTCCAAAGATAAACGAAAGTCTTACTGGCTTGGAACAACAGAATTTTCATTTTTGGGTGAACTATCCCTTTTAGACTCTCTTGAGAAACCCCCAAAAATTAATTTTTAAAACATACGGAAAACCACATTATTCTTTAGATTAACTAAAAAATTAACCATAAGCTTTCCATTGATGTATGGTTTGTTAGGATAGGACAATATTTGGCCGAGATACAACTATTTGAAAATCTGGAATCTGAGGGTGCAAAAAAAAATCAAAACACTGAGAAAATCGTCTTTAAAGTTGTTCAAATGAAGTTCTTAGCAATGCATATTACTAATCAAAAAGTACGTTTTGATATATTTATGGTAGGAAATATCTTCATGGAACATGATCTTAATATCCTAATGATTTTTGGCATAAAAGTAAAATCAATAGTAATAATTTTGACCCATGCAATGTGTTTTTGGCTATTGCTACAAACATACCCATGCTATTTAAGACTGGCTTCGTGGTTCAGGGTCACATATGTAGAACCTTATTGTAAAATGTTAATTCTGAAGCAAGAGAATAATTGGGATACAGTAACAGTTATTATGCTCTTCCAATTTATGTTCGGTTATGGTTGATTCATGCGATAAATCCCACCTCTTGTGCGCGTTCTGCGTTCGCAAATCTGTCTGACTGAACAATATAATGGCGTAATACCATTAATAGGAAGTCTAATTTTAAAAAAAATTAAGTAAACAACTCACACATTTAGATATAACCACATAGTTACATCAAAACAAGACTTGTGAACGCAAAGCAGACCAGGACCAAATGTATAATTTTCCTTTTTAGTCCAGACCAGATGAACCAATCAAACTGAACTACAAGTGTGAACATGCATAAAAACATGATTTGTGGGAGTTTTTAGCAAATAATCAGCTTGGTGAAATTTAAAGAATCTCTGTGTCTGTGACCAATTTAATGAGCTTTGATGACTGATGATCTGAAAAATTAATAAATAGTTAAAAGTTAACTATTAAAAAGAATAGCTAAACATAGGTTCGCAAAAAAACACATTGTTTAAATTGTTACTGCTTTGAGTTATTATTTTGGGGTAGATGTAAAATGCTTAAAAACAGTAACTTGTTAGTGTAATACTTGTACTGATAGTGTAAGTAACATCTATTTAATCAGTAAAATGTGACTGGAACATGAATTTACATTTAATAATAATAAAAAAAACTTTGCCTTCTCATTTCAAAACACCACAGCATACCACTTTTTGCTATTATTATTTACAAAACCTTAAACCTTAGAAAAAACACTTTTTTTGTAAAGAAATACAAAAAAAGACAAAACAGACAACAAAACTAAAACTTTAACTGACATTAAAATTAAAACAAAAAATTTAATTAAAAATATGAATAAAAACGACAATAGTCTCTCAATAAAGCACACTTTAATAAAATGAACATTAGTGCTAAATGATATTCAGTATAAGTCAAAAGAAACACATTTATGGTGTGGTGTAGATGAAACACTAATTTAGATTAATGTCTTGTTCACATGTGCAACATGCAGAAGACTAAGCCAAATACAACCATTGCTTTCTGTTAAAGTACTTACTATTTCCTCAGTTCGTAACACGCTTCTCCTCTGCACTGTGGTACCAGAAGACGACAGCACTTCCTGCTCTTGAGAAGAGAGGATTGCCGGGGTGCTGTTAGTTTTCATGTCATTCAGACCCACCTCAGACATGGCAGAACACACTTTCAGATATGCCTGAGCTGGAGTAGGCAGACCATCATCAAAGAGATCTGTGACCAGAAAGAAATATGGAAGTTATTAATTCTCTTTAATAAAATCACAGCTTTGGTGAAATCTTTCACATATGGAGGTACAAAATATATGTAAATGAATAAACAAATATGTGATCCTGGACCACAAAACAATAAAGGGTCAGTTTTTTGAAACTGAGATTTATACTCGGTTTATTTATATTATCTGAAAGCTGAATAAATAAGCAATATTTGGCCTAGATACAATTATTTGGGGGTGCAATCTTGACATCTTTCTTAAGAATTCCTGAAACACAACATAGTCAAGACCACCTTGTCTATCTGTTTTCATAACGCGCTATCAGTTTATTTTCAAATGATAGTTTACTCACTGTAGGTGCCCTAATTGTAACAATTCAGCACAAAGCGGTAAGGAGAGCTTATTGTGTTCATCCTTGCTCATATTGTTGTACTAAAATACTAAAGGGATTTAACTGTCACCATGGCAACAAGAGGCCTACTTGAATGAATTGCTCACCAACAGCAGACTCGCAACACTTTCCCTGTCCTTCTGGGAAGGAAATATCACTTGAAGAGTTTGACAGGTTAAAGGAGTGACTAAGGTGAAATAATACGTTCGGCTAATTAAATATGATTACACTAATTTCAAAAGCTTGCAGAAATGGGAATAAAGCCTTGAAATACGATCTCACCGAGGTTGCCGGTTTTCTCTGATGGGAAGCCCACCTCTGAAGAGTTTTCTGAGGGGATGCTCTGGATGGAGGACAGGGGTATGTCTGTGTCCGTGCTGGTCAGCCAAGTGGACTCGGTCTCTTTGGTCCAGCTCTCCATATATCTAGGCTCCAACACATCTGTCCTGGAGCCTCCACAACCCATGATATCACAAACAAATCCACACCTACACAGCGTTGAATTGTAGGTCCATCACTATACCTCCCGAATACCAAATGAAAGGTAAGTGTTTGTTACTAAGCAATGTCATTTATTATTTATGGTATGTCATTTAGTATCATCATTTTGATGTAAAATCAGTCTTCCGCTGTGTCAGTCAGTCAAACAGAAAGATCTGGAACTGATTCTGTGGAAGTAAAATAACAATATGATGTAAGTATTGGAAGCAATACTATTTGCTTAGGTATAAGCTTTTAAAATTACACATTACAAGTCATACAAACTTAATAAGTGATATCTGATTGAAAAATAAGATGGAGTGACCCGTTTCCAATTTCTCTTGAGTAGTTCGACACTCGTAATAGGCACATGATGTAAACAGAGACGAGTTTGGCATTTCCTCAGGTTTGAATAACAAAGAAAGCAGTAATTATATTCAAAATAGATTTCTAATTTAAATCCAGCGATGTGAGTTTAACAATTTTTGTCATGCAATCATTAAGCGATTTATAATTCAGTCTATGAGGGCATCATTGTGTATATTTACTGGGGTGAAGCGGTGCTCTCATATACACATATATACAGAATATAGGCTAATAATGTCTACAAACATGCATTACGCTGGTATGCAGTATGCAAAAACGTATTCAGCCTAAACGCACTGGGTCTTTCGAGCGAACGCAGATTTCTGACATTACCTTAAATCGACAGAGGAATCAGTGTCAGGACAGTTTTCTTCGGTGTACGTTCACTGTATTTATAACTCATTTTAAAACATAATTTCCATGATTCGTAGAGGAGCTCTACCTCGACGAATAAACCAAACACTGAGTAATGACACTCCCCCATCTCTCTCTCTCTTTCTCTCTCTCGATGTGAATGATGCTGACCCTCCCATCTCTTTCCCCAAGAGGTACAGCATACCAAGATTACAATGTGGTATGTTATGGCAAGCCGTTTTAGCCTAAAATATGCGTTACTCGTCCTAATTGCTAGCTATTTTTGCTAGTAACAATTCAATTATAGAACTCTATAATTCAATTTTTACTAGTAACAATGGCAATCAGAGAGCTCTCTAATTAAATTCTTACTAGTAACAATTCCAATTACAGAGCTCTCTAATTCAATTATTACTAGTAACAATTCCAATTACAGAGCTCTCTAATTCAATTATTACTAGTAACAATTCCAATTACAGAGCTCTCTAATTCAATTATTACTAGTAACAATTCCAATTACAGAGCTCTCTAATTCAATACGTACTAGTAACAATTCCAATTTCAGAGCTCTCTAATTCAATTATTACTAGTAACAATTCCAATTACAGAGCTCTCTAATTCAATTATTACTAGTAACAATTCCAATTTCAGAGCTCTCTAATTCAATTATTACTAGTAACAATTCCAATTACAGAGCTCTTTAATTCAATTATTACTAGTAACAGTTCCAATTACAGAGCTCTCTAATTCAATACGTACTAGTAACAATTCCATTTACAGAGCTCTCTAATTCAATTATTACTAGTAACAATTCCAATTACAGAGCTCTCTAAATCAATTATTACTAGTAACAATTCCAATTACAGAGCTCTCTAATTCAATTATTACTAGTAACAATTCCAATTACAGAGCTCTCTAATTCAATACGTACTAGTAACAATTCCAATTACAGAGCTCTCTAATTCAATTATTACTAGTAACAATTCCAATTACAGAGCTCTCTAATTCAATTATTACTAGTAACAATTCCAATTACAGAGCTCTCTAATTCAATTATTACTAGTAACAATTCCAATTACAGAGCTCTCTAATTCAATTATTACTAGTAACAATTCCAATTACAGAGCTCTTTAATTCAATTATTACTAGTAACAGTTCCAATTACAGAGCTCTCTAATTCAATACGTACTAGTAACAATTCCAATTTCAGAGCTCTCTAATTCAATTATTACTAGTAACAATTCCAATTACAGAGCTCTCTAATTCAATTATTACTAGTAACAATTCCAATTACAGAGCTCTCTAATTCAATTATTACTAGTAACAATTCCAATTACAGAGCTCTTTAATTCAATTATTACTAGTAACAGTTCCAATTACAGAGCTCTCTAATTCAATACGTACTAGTAACAATTCCAATTTCAGAGCTCTCTAATTCAATTATTACTAGTAACAATTCCAATTACAGAGCTCTCTAATTCAATTATTACTAGTAACAATTCCATTTACAGAGCTCTCTAATTCAATTTGTACTAGTAACAATTCCAATTACAGAGCTCTCTAATTCAATTTTCACTAGTAAAAAACCACATTAAAGATATGTTTAATTGCAGAGCTCTGTAATTTAATTAAAGAGCTGTCTACTTCAGTTCTTACTAGTGGCAATTGAATTAGAGCTCTCTAAAAGGAATTCTTACTAGTAAAAACTGAATTAGAGAGCTCTCTAATTGGAATTATTACTAGTAAAAATTAATTTAAAGAGCTCTCTAATTGTAATTGTTAGTAAGAATTCAATTGTAGAGCTCTTTAACTGAAATTCTTACTAGTAGAAATTCTGTTGTTGAGCTCTGTAATTAAAAATAAATGGAAGTCAGTGGAGACATATGACTATGTAAAAATACATAGAGCTCTCTAATTGGAACTGTTACTAGTAAGAATTAAATTAGTGAGCTTTGTAATTGGAATTGTTACTAGTAATTGAATTAGAGAGCTCTCTAATTGTAATTGTAAATAGTAAAAAACAATTTAAAGAGCTCTTTATTTGGAATTGTTACTAGTAGGAATTGAATTATAAATGCAATTACGACTTGTGACGCTTAGTATATTTTAGGCTAAAACGGCTTGCCATAATGTGTGGTACAAAATTTGACAGCACTTCAAAATCCACTCTTGTTGGAGTGCAGTTTGTGTTTTACAGCGTTTTGATATTCATGTCTTCCTTCAGACTCAAGTCGTTCAGTTGTGTTTGTTTACTGAGCACAAAATAATAGAGCTGTTCAGTTTGCAGTTTGCACTTCTGTAATCAAGAACGAAATTGCATGTTTGAGACGTGATTCCTCATGAAATTAGAATAGTTTTGTAAACATCAGTTTGCTGTTTGCCTTTACTGTACAGCAAGGTCCATTCCATAAGAATTGATGACATTTAAATGGAATTGCTATGAATCAGCATTTGATTCCATTTCATGCTTTTAGATAATAGCAGCTGTCCTCCTAATGTGATTTAGATGAATAATTGGTATGACTGTGATGTGCAACAGTGGAGGTTTCAGCTATTCATAATCTGCTCTTGGCTTTGTATTTTTTATTTTATTTTTTTCTTTGCTGTCTGTAAAGATAAGTACATACTTGCACTAATGCATGCTCAATGTCTTTTGCTTTCCCCTTTTTAAATAATGTGATCAAAACATGACAATATCATAAAATTACCAACATTTTTGTCCATTAAATATTTTAAATATGTAAAATAAATACATTACATTAATAAATAATAACAATAGGAATTATTAATTTAGGTTATTAGGTTATTAGAATGATTTCTTAAAGAGAAGTTTCAGAATATCTTGTGCTCTGCAAAATAAAAATAGAACACAATGAGGGGGAGAAAAGAGAAAATTAAGAATATTTCAATGCTGCAGTAGAAATTTGGCAGTTGATAGGTTTTTTTTCCTTCAGTAGCCAAAGAGAAAATTATGAAAGTCTGTTATCCTCAATAGAATAAAATGGAATGGAATTTCACATTCTGGCCTTTTTATCACAATCCTGAGTTTATATCTCATAATTGTTTTTTTTTTTTTTCTTTGTTTCTTTTTTTCCGTTTAAGCTTTCTCTGAATTCTAGGTTTCCATCTCGTAATTCTTTTGTGTGTGTTCCTACCTCAAAAATCAAAAAACTAAAATGTAATTGTGACTTTTTACCTCACAATTCATGCTTTTCTTTTTAGAATTGTATGTTTATGCAGCGTTTGGGAAAGCTACCTATAAAAGTAATGCATTACAATATTGCATTACTCCATAAAACACTGTTAGGTTGAAAACAACCCAACTTGGGTTATTTGGCAACCCAGTGCTGTAAATATTGGACAGAACACATGTTGTGTTACTTTGAGCCAGCTGGTTGGGTTAACCCTTTTGGTAACACTTTCTATGAAGCCTGTATTTATAATGCATTACAAGGACATTCTTAATGCATTATAATGCATGCATAATGCATTATAAACACCATTATAATATGTTATATAATTTTATAAATAATCATAACAACAGTTACAATGCACTATAATACTTACCTTTTTGTGCTCATAACTTTGATGAGTACAATGCTTTATAACATTAGATGATGTCTGCATTTATAATCCTTCATATGGGTATTATTAATGTATTATAGTGCACACGTAATGCCTTATAAACACAATTATGATTTGTTGTATCATCTAATTAATAATCATAAAAACAGTTACAATGCATTATAATACTTACCATTATAACACCAGATGAAGACTGCATTTACAATGTATTATAAGGGCATTCTTAATGTATTATAATGCATAATAAGAACATACATATAAGAACTGCCCTTATAATGCATTGTAAATGCAGTCTTCATCTGGTGTTATAATGCATTGTACTCATCAAAGTTATAAGCACAAAAGGTAAGTATTATAGTGCATCGTAACTGTTGCTATAATTATTTATAAAATTATATAACATATTATAATGCTGTTTATAAGGCACTATGCATGCATTATAATGCATTAAGAATGTCCTTGTAATGCATTATAAATACAGGCTTCATAGAAAGTGTTACCAATCTTTTTTTACCCAACATACTTGGTTGTTTTATTTAAGTCAACTATTGTTGATAAATTACTATATGGCTGGATTAAAATGGGCTGGAAATTAAAAATCACTCACAGATATATAGAGTCAACAATAATCAAAAGATGAACATTTATTATTAAGCAGAAACACACATGGACAAAACTATAGGACAAATTTAATTTATTTGGTTGATTATACAGGTAGCATAGTTTACAATATTACATACATGTAAACTCACTTAACAAGCATTTTAGAAATAAAAAATGTAAGTGTATTCTACTGAATAAAAGTAATTTATGTTATGCAAGGCAAAAGGCGTTTCCATCATGCAAAACGACCATTGCTGACGCAGCTAACTGACATCTCATCCTTTTATATTACGTTGTGTAAAATAATATTATTTATAGCACAGTAAAGAATTCATAAATTAAATAAAATATACAAACCTTTATTTCGCTAAAGAAGTGCACCAAATCAGCGGCGCTAAGAACTAGGTTGTTTTGTCAGAGACAGGCTCAACTCAATGGTTGGGTAGAAAAAAATAACCCAATATTTAATAACCCATTAAAAGTGACTAAGCAGCTTAGTTACAGAAAAACTACCCAGCACCTGGGTAAAAAATATGAAAAATAACCCCCAAAAAATGATCCAACAAGCTGAACCCAACATTTGGGTTAAAAAGAATAACCCAGCATTTTTTAGAGTGCAGAAAAACTACCCACTTGAGTAAAAAATGTTAAAAAAATAACCCAATAAAATGATCCAGTAAGCTAAACCTATTGGGTTAAAAAAAATAACCCAGCATTTTTTAAAGTGTAATTACGTTACTTAGTTTTTTTATTTTTTTATTTTTTTATGGAAACTAATGCATTACATTACTTTTGCTTTCCTTTTTGTCACCTAGGCTGGGCTTGCTTATTTCTTTTTAATAATTCAAGCCTCAGGCTGAATGAAGTGCCTCTGGTCTTCACCTCACTCCCAATTTGAAAAAGTAACTCTGTAAGTAATTTAAAGGTAGTATTTTACTAGTTACTTGAAAAAAGTCATCTGATTACTTTTTTTTTTGCGTTACCCCCAATACTGTTTCTATCTCAAAATTCTTTTAAATCTTGCATTTTTGAGAATTACCTTTTTAATTTATTTACTTCTTTTTATTCTGTGGTGGAAGCAAGCTTTGTAGATAATTAAGACAAAAGCTTATGCTCACTTTTAATGTACTTATAATACCATACTATCTAGTATTTCTGTTTCTTCATCAAAAAACACCATTCTCAGCCTAATCACGTCAGTCAGTCACTTGTGGTTGCCCATATCTCAACATAAAGGATTTCCACTCATTTAGACAAAGTTTAGTCCATTCTACACCAACTTTACTAGCCAAATGATCTTTAGTTGGTTAGATCTATTTCCCTGTATCAAAAGGGGACTTGCAAGAAAAGAAGTATCCTTTTATAATGGCCTAATCCCTATAGCAGTAGTTAAACCATTTTATGTGTGTTTCAAATGATTACTGTTTTTTTTTCTTTGTCCAAGTCCATTCACCATACATAGTCCCTATGTTTGAAGTTCCCATCGTGTTCCACATTTGTCTGTTAATGAAGCCCCTGCTAAACAAAGCAACTAATGAAATGAGAGACAAGATTTCAGTAGATGCAAGTGTTTAAAACTGTATGCGTAAATGTACTGTTTATAAAAACAGTTTATAAAAACCTAGACTGTATATTCTATTTATTCCCCTGATGTGCTTTCAAAATGATTGTGTAAAGGAGAAAACTAAAGAATAATAGTTAGCTGCAGTGTTATAGTCATCAAACATCTGTCTGACAGTATATTAAATGCATATCTCAGCTCTTTTATGACAATGTTCCTCAGTATTGGAGGAAACTGAATGTGCTCGCACACTGAACTAGACATCATAATGGTGAATATTAAAGGCCAATAGGAAAATGTGGTAAACCTTTTATTAATCACTGTAACTTGCAACAATAAAAGATGTCATAAAATGCTGATGGGAAGCAGTTTAATTGGGTTTTAAAATTCGCCACACAGCCAGTAAAACACTAAGTGAGGATAGCAGTTAAACCAATGAGTCCTGTAGTGTGGCGTTATTTGGCTCTTTTTGCCAGAAGGGGGCAGTGCAGGCACTGTTTTGAGAGGATCAGAATATTAGCAATAGCCAACAATGCATTGTATGGGTCAAAACATTTTCTTTTATGCCAAAAATCATTAGGATAATAAGTAAAGATCATGTTACATTAAGATATTTTGTACATTTCCTACCGTAAATATATCAAAACTTAATTTTTGATTAGTAATATGCATTACTAAGAACTTAATTTGGACTGTAATAGTGATGTTTTTAATCTACTTTTTTTTTGCACCCTCAGATTCCAGATTTTCAAATAGTTGCATCTCAGCCAAATATTGTCCTATTCTAACACACCATACAGAAATGGAAAGCTTATTTATTTATCAATTTAAATAAATAAGCTTTCCATTTCTGTATTG